>NC_083646.1:3631990-3884490 GCF_963576545.1 Limanda limanda | reverse complement strand
CAGCAGCTCCTGCACTGATGAGCTGCCTCTGGAAAACTCTTTCTGAGGGAAGTCACCCGGCGTGCACCCGCCCTTTAAACACACAGATTAAGGAGGAGTGTATGAATGAATTAACTTTCATTTGTATCCAGAGCAGAATAAATCATCAGCATTTACAATTTTTTTAAAGCGAAGATCTGACATGAAAACAAGTCTGGGAAGCAGCAGATTCATGAATATTCCAAACAGCGTGATCAGGAAACAGGATGAATCCATTAATAATGTCTGACCGTAAAATGTCAAAACCTCTAATTACAGAAAGAAACAAACAGGGAGCGAAACAGATGGAAAATAAAAAGACTATGACCTCAAATTAAAACTTGAATCTCAGTAGAGCTCATATTCGCCAAGGCCCTGAAATTAAAGTCCCCTCAAATCCAATCAAGCTGATTGACACCTGTCCTCTAAATACATCTGATGTCTCAACATCAAGACTCATGAATGAAGTGATATAAATAAAATAACTCCATTACAGTCAAGTTCCAATCAAAAAGTTTATTTTATGGTTTCTTGTTTTGACCCAAAACAAGAAACCAAGATTCTTCTAAATCTGTTAAATAGTTTGTAAGTTTTGCAAACTTGGGTGTTTTTCTTTGTTTTATGCATTTGAAAACTCTTGAGTAGTGAGGACAGTGAGGACAGTGAGGACAGTGAAGACAGTGAGGACAGTGAAGACAGTGAGGACAGTGAAGACAGTGAGGACAGTGAAGACAGTGTGGACAGTGAGGACAGTGTGGACAGTGAGGACAGTGAGGACAGTGAGAACAGTGAGGACAGTGAGGACAGTGTGGACAGTGTGGACAGTGAGGACAGTGAGGACAGTGAGGACAGTGAGGACAGTGTGGACAGTGAGGACAGTGAGGACAGTGAGAACAGTGAAGACAGTGAGGACAGTGAGGACAGTGAAGACAGTGAGGACAGTGAGGACAGTGTGGACAGTGTGGACAGTGAAGACAGTGTGGACAGTGTGAACAGTGAGGACAGTGAGGACAGTGTGGACAGTGTGGACAGTGAGGACAGTGTGGACAGTGAGGACAGTGAGGACAGTGAGGACAGTGTGGACAGTGAGGACAGTGAGAACAGTGAGGACAATGAGGACAGTGTGGACAGTGCAGACAGTGAGGACAGTGTGGACAGTGTGGACAGTGAGGACAGTGCAGACAGTGAGGACAGTGAGAACAGTGAGGACAATGAGGACAGTGTGGACAGTGAGGACAGTGAGGACAGTGTGGACAGTGAGGACAGTGTGGACAGTGAAGACAGTGAGGACAGTGAGGACAGTGAGGACAGTGAGGACAGTGTGGACAGTGAGAACAGTGAGGACAGTGAGGACAGTGTGGACAGTGTGGACAGTGAGGACAGTGAGGACAGTGTGGACAGTGAGGACAGTGAGAACAGTGAGGACAGTGAGAACAGTGAGGACAGTGTGGACAGTGTGGACAGTGAGGACAGTGAGGACAGTGTGGACAGTGTGGACAGTGAGGACAGTGAGGACAGTGAGGACAGTGTGGACAGTGAGGACAGTGAGGGCAGTGAAGACAGTGAGGACAGTGTGGACAGTGAGGACAGTGTGGACAGTGAGGACAGTGAGGACAGTGAGGACAGTGTGGACAGTGAGGACAGTGAAGACAGTGAGGACAGTGAGGGCAGTGTGGACAGTGTGGACAGTGAGGACAGTGAAGACAGTGAGGACAGTGAGGACAGTGAGGACAGTGAGGACAGTGAGGACAGTGAAGACAGTGAGGACAATGAGGACAGTGAGGTCAGTGAGGACAGTGAGGACAATGAGGACAGTGAAGACAGTGAGGACAATGAGGACAGTGAGGACAGTGAGGACAGTGAGGACAGTGAGGACAGTGTGGACAATGAGAACAGTGAGGACAGTGAGGACAGTGAGGACAGTGTGGACAGTGAGGACAGTGTGGACAGTGAGGACAGTGAGGACAGTGTGGACAGTGTGGACACTCACCTTTTCATCATTTCCCAGTTGACTGATGGATTTTCTCTGCAGAACAAGATAAAATCAACAACATAATCTAACATTGTTAAAGCTGTTAAACTATTTCTCTTCCTCTGCAATGTGGTAATATAATTCAGCGAAGGGACACAATAGGTCAATAAATGATTCCAATAGTCATTACACAGGGAATTACATGTTTGTGTTGACTAGATTAAAACTAATCTGAGGTCAGATAAGAACCTGTAAACATGCCGAGTGAGGACGTGGGCGCTGAAACCACGACGCCTCCGAGGTTCTGATCTTTACTCTTCCACTGTGTGGTGGGTGGAATTCGTCTTTTTCCACAAACCACTTAAGGGTAATTTATACAAATTGATATATGTTTTTTTTTAAATATAATGAATCCCTTTAACCTGCGGTGTTAGCAGCGCTGACTTGTGCAAATCAAATGAAAGCAAGTGGGAAACAAGATAACGCTGCAATATACACTGTCCTCACTGTCCACACTGTCCTCACTGTCCACACTGTCCTCACTGTCCTCACTGTCCTCACTGTCCTCACTGTCCACACTGTCCTCACTGTCCACACTGTCCACACTGTCCTCACTGTCCTCACTGTCCTCACTGTCCACACTGTCCTCACTGTCCTCACTGTCCTCACTGTCCTCACTGTCCTCACTGTCCACACTGTCCTCACTGTCCTCACTGTCCTCACTGTCCACACTGTCCACACTGTCCTCACTGTCCTCACTGTCCTCACTGTCCTCACTGTCCTCACTGTCCTCACTGTCCACACTGTCCTCACTGTCCTCACTGTCCTCACTGTCCTCACTGTCCACACTGTCCTCACTGTCCTCACTGTCCACACTGTCCTCACTGTCCACACTGTCCTCACTGTCCACACTGTCCTTACTGTCCTCACTGTCCTCACTGTCCTCACTGTCTTCACTGTCTTCACTGTCCTCACTGTCCTCACTGTCCTCACTGTCCTCACTGTCTTCACTGTCCTCACTGTCCTCACTGTCCTCACTACTCAAGAGTTTTCAAATGCATAAAACGAAGAAAAACACCCAAGTTTGCAAAGTTAAAACTTACAAACTATTTAACAGATTTAGAAGAATCTTGGGAGAAGTCTGGGTCAAAACAAGAAACCATAAAATAAACTTTTTGATTGGAACTTGACTGTAATGGAGTTATTTTATTTATATCACTTCCTTTAACTTTGCGCATTTTTCTCCTATGAAATCATTCATGAGTCTTGATGTTGAGACATCAGATGTATTTAGAGGACAGGTGTCAATCAGCTTGATTGGATTTGAGGGGACTTTTATTTCAGGGCCTTGGCGAATATGAGCTCTACTGAGATTCAAGTTTTACACTTGTGATCATTATCTTTTTATTTTGCCTTCCATCTGTTTTTCTCCCTGTTTGTTTCTTTCGGTAATTAGAGGTTTTGACATCTTTTAAATATAATGAATCCCTTTAACCTGTGGTGTTAGCAGCGCTGACTTGTGCAAATCAAATGAAAGCAAGTGGGAAACAAGATAACGCTGCAATATTCAGTAATTTCATGTGAAACACAGATACAAGATGAGGAATGTTGTATTTTCAGAGCCTGTTTATTGTTTAGTTGTCTCAATATCACAGTGATAAAACAACATGATGTGAAATCCAATAAAACAAACAGAGATCAGGCAGTGATTGATTTATTCAGAGAGTGAGACAGAAACCTCAGAGGGTTTTAAAACATCTCGTTACACAGAGACCAGCTTTGTCAGTCAAACACTTTCACAATGATTTATCTCGAAGATTTATCTGGAAGGACATTGGATGGATTGAAATCCGGATGAGAACTTGACACTATCAGAAGGATTTAAAGTATTTGTTTGGGTGATTCCCCGCGTTTCTCTCTCGTGTGCCAACAAAATGTCATTAATCATTAATGTCTGAGGGAGAAATCAGATTACAGCACAAAAAGAAGAATTTTATCCAAGAACCAGAAGTTGATTTATTTTCTTAGAAGAAAAAAACGCTCGGAATGTTATTATCAAATACAGCCATAAGGAATCACCTGTGATAAGGATTTGAATAATAATAGCATCAATTTATAAACATCTATTTTCAATCAAGTCACTAATTTATTTTATGATCTTTAACCTGACGATTATCATAATAACTCAGATGACGTGGGTCGACTTACCTTAACAAACCAGAACCAACACTTAACTTAACAAAATAACTTTTGAAGCCTTTTTGCTCAGAGGAAACAAGAGTTTGCTCCTTTATTCCAGATGATGGTTGTTATACAATGTATAACATTCATATGTAAAATAAACTCAATGTCTTTTCATTATTTACACATGTATTTAGTAATTTACCTGGAAAACACTCACACATTCTATCCTCAGATTTTAATATATTATTTAAAGAATGGTTAGAAATTCAGATCCATTTCAGGCTTTGCATTAAACTCAAGTTAAACTAGAACATCACTCAAACCAGTTTCCCACCAGGACAGTCCCAGTTACCGGAGCCTGATCTGGAACCAGCTCTTTGTGTTTCCAGCTGCATCAAACACACTTTGTCATACACGCACTTTGCTCTTGTAATCTGTGGTCACATGGGAGTAGAGCGGGTCGTCCTCTAACCTGGAGGTCGCCGGTTTGATCCCAGTCTCCTCCAATCTGCCAAAGTGCCCTCGGGCAGGAAACTGAACCCTGAACTGCCCCTGAGGGCTGAGAGGTGTGATAGAGAAATGGATAGATGTGCTGTATGAATGTGTGTGAAACCAATACAGAGGATTCCTCACGTGTGTCTCTCTGAGGGTTCTACATATTTTTACCTGTTAAAAAGGTTTTTAGCAGTTTTTCCTTACTCTTGTTGAGGGTTAAGGACAGAGGATGTCTCACCATGTTAAAGCCCTATGAGACGAATTGTGATTTGTGAATGTGGGCTATACAAATAAAACTTGATTGATTCAGCATTCATTCAGATGATCCACTCATTCAAACCTGTCACTGTGGAGAATCGAGTCCGAGCCGAATGAATCAGTGCAGTCGTCCTCGTCCGCAGCAGGAGAGCAGGAAACCAACCTGACAACAGATGATCCTGGTGTTGTGTTGGTGGCTGCCACTGGAGGGGGAGTGGCTTTCAAATACCACTTTAATCCCCCCCCCCGTGTGGCTTTCTGCCCAATGGGAGCACAGGGTTGCGGACGGAGACCAGACAGACCCGTAGAACAGATTGAGACATGCAGAGGTAATCCAACAGGGTTCAAAGGGGTTATTTCTCGACTCTTCTTTCCTGGTTATTCTGGGAAACTGATTTGCCGTCCGGTGAATCCCCCCCCCCGACCGCTGCCGGCCTCTGAACTGCACTCAAGTGAAGTGAGGGTAATTTATCGGTGAACGTTTTGGTTTATCGCTCTCGAGCGTCGTAATTTGTTTCGAACGGAGAGTCAGCAGTGGAGGGGGAAACAGGAAATGAGAGATTTGTTTGTTTTCCAGCTGGGATACAAACACGTGGCGCCGAGAGGAAACAGCCACGACGGCGTTCCTCCGCTTCTCCTCCGCTTCTCCTCCGCTTCTCCTCCGCTTCTCCTCGCTGGAAACTGCCAGCTGCAGCTCTGTTGTCTCGCAGCAGGGCAACGAGGCCACTTTCGCTCTCAAACTGAAAGACAAAGTCCTCACAATGGGCTCACGGCTCGGAGATTAAGTGGTTATGCAAGAAAATGTGTCTCTCTCCTGCCAATTCCCAAACAATAGCGTCGTTTCAGAGGAAGATCCCCCGAGAGATTGTTTCTAAGATGATTGGATTTGGCTTTTTAACCCGTCTGATGACATCCCAAAAGGTTTTACACAAAGGCATTGCAAACACACCATGCAGGCTGGTTTAAATATATGCATTTAATAACATCAAGTGAAAAAAGCATTCATTTATGAACAAGATAGCGAGTAACAAACAAAGTTGTGTCAGAGCTTCCTCTCATCCTGGCTCCATGAAGCGTCGCTTTGTGCATAGTGCATCTGACACAATGAAGTTTATACACAACAAGAGTGTTGTATCCGAGTGACACTAATCCACACAACCAGATCAAATGATAGAATGAACCCTGCGCACACAAACGCCCTTGACCTTAATATTTACAAGATAACGTTGTGAGCATTCTCTCTGTCCGGGGTGAGAATGTTACTGAGGCACATGTTTTTCAGTCTGTTGTGTGAGTTTGGAAATAAAAAAAAAGTGAACCCTTGCATATAAAAACAAATCGTCTGCTGAAACAAAGAAAAGCTTCTAATGTCATCACGTGTTAAAGTACAAAACGACAACAGTGATCCAGGTCGGACCTGATGAACTTGTTACCTCCGCCAAGAGAGTTGTGTGTTCTTCAGAGTTATAGTTTTTTAAGGATTACACAAAAAGTACCGGACAGATTTACACAAAACTTAAAAGAAAAAGAGTCAGGAAAGAACTCATCAAAGTTTGGTGCAGATCTGTTCCCTGGATTTCACAGAGAATAGTTTATGGATCTTACTGAATTATACCAGACGTGTTCAAGGGAGTGTTTGTAATTTGGTGCAGTTCCAAAATAAAAATCCAGATCAAGTGAAGTTAAATGTGTTTTCATCGGGGGGGGGGGGGTCCTTGGCGGAGGTACATGCAGTCGACTGAGTGACTTTCTAGCTTTAAGCATGAAATGGGAACATTCCTACGAGTATCATGGTTTGTAATAACTAATCTGTCCCTTTACATAATCATTTAAATCAAGCTGTAAATCAAACATAATGCGAAGCTTGAACATTTTTTCCAAAACGTCGGCACAAACTTGAGAATCCGAAAATGATTTGGCGACTCTATTCCATTTGTGTTTATTGCAGGTATCAAAAGCTTTTAAAGTCACATGTTGAAAGTTAAAGTCTCACAACCGATGCTGAACGTGATTCTCTGTTGGTGAGTGAAACCAGCAACTCGGGTCAAAATGTTCACTTGACTTGTACAATGTGGTGGACGAAAAAACAAGCACCTGATGTGATTAAATAACTCAGAGACATTAGTTTCATGTGTCGAATTCAAAGTCTCTTTGTGTTATCCCCAAATCTGTGAAGTTAAATGATAATTACTTGCTGCATAAAGAGAGAGAGAGAGAGAGAGAGACCTGTCAAATCAGAGGTTGTTCAGCCGCCGTGACACAGCTCTGCTCCACAGTCTGTTCACATCACTCCACTCCAGCATCATGAGATATTCATTAGTTAGATAACACAGCCAAGTGGGTGCTGAGACGTTCAGCTCTTAAATTAGAAGCTGGACAGACTGGCACTGATGAGCCATGGAATAGAGGTCTCTGTGTCTGAGGGTCCCACCGGAGGGGAGGGTCCACATGGCAAAGAACTGACACACACTGTGAAGACCCCTCGGACCTCTGCCTTGGCTTTAAATAAGCTTCATGGTGAACCTGCCACCATCACCTCCCCCTCCTTCTCCTCCACCCATGGAGGACCGGGGCACAAAGTCAATATTTGCGTTGTGTTTGATCTGCCCTTTGCTCTGGCTCCAGAAGAACATGAAGACGAAGCAAATGGCCACGGAGCTGAGGAACGACAGGAAGCCCATGGTGGTGGCGATGATCAGCGTCTTGGCGTCGAACGGGTACGGCTTCGCCATTTGAGCCGAGGAGTTGGCTGCTTGCGGATTGGAAGGCTCCGCCCAGCCCTCCTCTGAGAAGAAAGGGATGGTCCGGTTCCGGGGGAGGCCCTTCACGTAGAGGCCCACGGTCAGGCTGTCGTTGCCGGCCGCGTTGCCGGCCAGGCACTGGTACGTACCGCTGTCCTGTACTTGGGCAAAACGCACTTCCAGCGTGCCGTTGGGCAAAACCCTGATCCTTCCTGTTGCAGAAACCAAATTCTTGTGGGAGGAGATCCAGGTGATGGACGGGAACGGATCCCCGTCAGCTTTGCAGGAGAAGAGAACCGTGGTGCCCTCCTCCACCCGGGCCTCCTGCGGCCGGCGGTCCATGATGCGAGCAGGACGGCAGGTGAACAGCCGCGGCAGCTCCTTCTCCGAGAAGTCTCTGAAGTCACGCTGTCTCACCGAGTCCGGGGAGGAACAAGTGGGCTGATGTCCGTCGAAGTTCAAGCGTAATCTGCGACGGACCACCCACAGGAGGCGGCAGTCACATGCTAGTGGATTCCCATCCAACCGCAGCACCTGAAGGTTCCCCACGGAGTGGAAGACACTCTCCTCCAAGCTGGTGAGCTGATTGGACGTCACATTGAGCATGCGGAAGTAGGCCAGGCCCCTGAAGGCCCCGGGCTCTATCCGTAGCAGGCTCCCTCCTGCTAGGTGGAGCTCCTGGAGTCTCAGGAGGTCGCCGAGCAGATTCCCTTGGATAGCGGTGATGGGGTTGTAGGACAGGTCCAGGTAGCGCAGGTAGACCAGGTGACGGAGCGCCGAGTAAGGAACAGCGCTGACGTTGCAGCTGCTGATGACGAGCGAGGTCAAATTGAGACCAATCAGGCTGTTGCTAGCTATCGAGTCCAGGGCCGGCCAGTTGGCTATCAGGAGGCTGCGCAGACGGTGGAGTCTTCGGAAGGCGTTGTTGGGAAGTGTGGTGATGGTCAGACGCAGCATCCGAAGACGCGTCAGGCTCTGCAGCTGCGACAGCGCCTCCGTGGGAAGAGACGTCAGATTGCTGCGATCTATGTTGAGCTCCTGCAGATTCTGGAGACCAACGAACGCCCGCTGCGAGATGAACACTAAGTCGTTCTCTCCGGCCTCCAGCGTTTGCAGGCTCATCATTTCTCTGAAGGTATAGTCCAGGAAGACCAGAATCTCATTCTGGCTTAAGTCTAGAAGGCGCAGGCCGGACAGGCCAGAGAACACGCCGACCGGGAGGATCTTCAGTCGGTTGTTCTTAATCCGAAGAGTCCTGAGATTCTGCAGGCTCTGGAAAGCCTCTACCTCAATCATGGAGATTATGTTATCGCTGAGGTCCAACTCCTGAAGTTGCAGGAGGCCAGAGAACTGGCGGCGTCCCACTGTCTTAATCTTATTGTGGGAGATGTCCAAACGCCTGGCGTCACCGGAAAAACCCTCTGGCACCGAAATCAGATGTTTGCCAGAGCAGATCACTTCTCTGGCTTCGGGTCGACAGACGCATCGGGACGGACAGACTCCTGCAGCTGCTCCCAGTCCCAACTGGAGCAGGACGCTCCACGCCCCCCATCGGACCACTGACTCCACAAACATCTTACCCCCTGCCTGCAGACACAGAAAACAAGTTCGGATGTTTCATATGAAATATATTCATTTTGAAATCAGGATAAAAGCTTTTTCACCTCTGTCCATTTGTTTGTTTCTTTGTTTGTGAGCAGGATGATGCAGAAACTACTGAACTGATTTCCATTTCATTTTGTGGACAGAACCCATCATCAGGATTGTTTAGAGAACTTATATTTGTGTGAGTGTGTGTAGTTTGGTGCACATCTAATTGAAAATGTGGACCTCGGTGGAGTTATGAGCTCGTCTGAGCCTCAACGTACCGTTTCAGTCTCGATGTGCAGATTTTCATAACCAGTGGCAGTCAAGTTGGAATCCGACTCGAGTTAAGTCCTGCGTTTGGATCAAGTTCCGTCGGTAACTTGCTCTTTAGAACTTCCTGGACAGAGACAGAAATACACGTTAACTACAGTTCTGCCTGAAACATCAACCATGTTCTTTGTCTGTTAGTTTGCAAGATTAAAACCAAAATCACTTTCTTTCCCACAGAATAATTCCAAACAGTTGTATTTAAAGTTAAAATAACAGTTAATATTATCCATCATTCCTCAGATGTTGCTCAAGCTTCAAGTAGACAAATTAAAAGACACAAATACATTTTATTTACAGACTGTCTCGTCCTGTGTGAGTGTGAATAATTCATTTTACAGCAGCTGGTCTCAGAGAGAACATCGGACACGCAGAGACGCAACGAGACTCTGGAACAAAAGCTTTTCAGCCTCTTTTGTTGGACATTTGTCTCTAATGTCCCACATTCATTTCCCGATGTGCTTTGTTCCTGGATGTGAGGGATAACCCGACAGAAAGTGCACATGCTATAAATCAGAGTGAGTCCAGTGTGAAGCAGATGTCGCGGCTGATAAGACCGAGTGACTTCTCTGGGCCGCAGACGACCAAATCCCTACTTAACTGATTATCAAAGAACACATCTCACTTTTTAGTCGGGACATTTTATCCCACAAAGACTGGAAAAGGACCATTAATAGAACTTAATACTCTTTGAAGTGTCCACATATGGTCTGTCCTACCCCCAAAGAACAGAGAGATATAAGTATTAGTGCGTCCAGCCCCATGTTGGGAGCCTCTGACGGAACAGATGAGGCCTCGGTGAGAGGAAAGCTCTGTCCTCTGGGCCGGGCATCTGGATTTAGGCTGAGCAGCTGCAGTCGGAGCCAGCGACAGAGTCATGTGGATTCTCTCAATAACTTTGTATAAAATAAGAAACAAGTTAATAAGTTTAATAAGCAAAAACACTTGTAATCTAAAGTTAAAGAAAAGTGCCACATGCGGCAGGTCGTGAAGACAAATGTGTGATTTCAGGCTCCTCACTGTAAGTCACAGTTATTTATTATCACATATATTATTATCCTATCCCCATTATAGTTGAGTCAACTAAAGTTCAGTTAAATTGATGTAACATTCTGTTTCCATAAATTCCAAAAGAAATCCATATATTTAAGTAATGAGATGGATTTAATATTTTAACTTCGGATCTTTGTTCCAAGGTGAGAAGCTCGTGTCCAATATTGTGATCACTCACCTCTGATCACTGGCACGAGCACAGAGCATATTCTGAATTAGATTAGAGAAGTGACTCATCTGAAGGGAGGACCGGCCAGTTTTCAAAAGCCAGAGATTCATCTGCAGTAATTATCTTCCAGACGCATAATGCTTTGGATTGATATCCTGAAATAAGATAATAAGAAATAAAAATATAACGGCTTAAAAATAGTCCTCCAGATGGATCAAAAATGACTTTCTTGAAGTCTGAAGAAGTCCACGGAGTCTCTGACGTGAAGCGTCGGACGGTAGAAAATCAAACACTATTCTGCAAGCGTCAGTTATATAAACCAGCACTGCCACAGGACGAGCAACAGAAGTATCCTGAGAAAAACAAAATCCACAACGACCACGTCCCAGAGCTGCACAGGCGATAAAAAGACCAAAACACAGCTGTAAAGTTTCCTGTTAAACCCGCACGAGTCGGATCCCGGTGGAGAACAAGCTGCCGCGGCTCCTCACTCACCATCCGACCCTCGGACTCGCTGCAGCTTCGCCTCCGAGCGGCACAGCCTTTGTCTGGACCTGCTCCTCGTGCAAACAGCTCTTATAACCCACCGGCCGGAAGCGCTGACTCACAACCCCACAGTTGTTTCTCTCTCAGACGACAACAGACACACACCAGCACTGACCTCCTGCACGTTGGAACTCACTAACAAATGACCACGCAGATGTTTTTCCTTCGTCACAGCTACAACAAAACTATCTGCAAAACACTTTAATCACATTTTACTTTCATTTATTCATAAATTTGTCTGGTTTTACGTGAATTCTTACATTATAACACTGATTTTGTGTATTCAATTTGTTGTACAGCCAGCGATCCAAAAAGTCTTACCATCCAAAAATTACGACAATAACAAATATAACAGAAAAGAGTCACAAAGCCTCATTTAAAAGGACAAACAAGCATTCAAATGCATCGTCCTGCATTTAGGATGAAAGAATCTGCAACAAGAGGGAATCAACATAAACTTTTTGAACTGTCTTTGGACATGACAGACAGAGTCTTCTTCACTTTAACTTTGCCCTGAACTCTGTGTTTATTTCCAAACTGTTAGTTTATTTCCAAACCGACACATAAGAGTCAGATTCCAATAAGACACTTGAATAAAAACAATCAAATGTGGAAAAAGCTGCAAAGATCTGTTTACTGTTCAAACTTTAAAACCGCTCATCAGTGTGTTTGTGTCTCATCTGTGTGTAACACATGAGGGGGATTCACAACTTAAAAGTGTAGACCCCCCCCCCCCCCCCCAGGGGGCCAACGTGTGAGAGACGGAGTCCGGCAGGTGTGCTGTGTCTCAGAGAGAGTGGGGGGTGTTCCCTCAGTTGCTGAGCCCTTCCAGCCAATCAGGGATCAGCCTCTCTCATCCTTCTGCAACTCTGCACACATCATAAAGCTGCAGGTCGTCCAGAGGTCGCGACCCCGGAGTCACGGCCCAGACTGACCCCGTCCGTCAAATCAGAATGTGAAGGAATAAATGCGTTTGTAATTTGGAACTGAATTTCACACCCGGCGTGAGAGCGCGGTCACATGGGTGTCGCATGGCAGTGTTAATTACACTAACTATTTTCTATTACACGCGGCCACTTGTCGTTTCTATTAATGACGTTTCGAATTAGAGCCGCTAAGGCCGAGGGTTTAAATCCCTGGAGCTCCGAACTCAAAACAACTTGATGAACAGCAAAACATTTTACAAATCTGAAGTGGATCCATTTAATGTGTTAAACCTCCTTGTGGTGCTTATACGATGTATAATCATTATATAAATACATATTAGACCTTAACTATATTGTTATTGATGAAAATTATAATACAGTTATTATCAATATTGTTTTGTTGCCCTGTGATATCATTACTAAGAAATTCCTCGTTATTCTGTGTAAATCTTAATTTATAAAAACATATATAAATGCATTTTACACAGTAGTTTGTACTTTCAGACATTGATCATGTTCATACATATTTTATAACCATATAAATCTCAACCTGTACATTTCTGAAACTCAAAGAAACACCAGGAGCAAGAAGCTGTAATTAAGTTGCAGAGACATGAACTGTATGATTACTATTTATATCGTTTCCTAACGTGTAGTTGGTAATTGTTAAAAATAATAAATAAAATGTTAAATGTAAATAAAAAGATGCTTTATAACTTTACGAAAAGGAGAATAGAAATAAAACAACCGACAGAAAATAATCTTAGAAAGCTGAGGATTAAAAAAAACTAATCGGGGAAAAGCTTCTGTAAACAGGTGGGGTTTAAAAGATTAATTAAATATATATGAATGTAATTTTCTAAAATATATATATATTTTTAAGCGATGGTGTTGTTGTAATGGTTTTAGGAAATGCTTTTTTACCTTATTCAGCCAAGTATACAGATATTAAACGATTTCCAACATCTGTTTTTTTTTTCCTTAATCAAACGTCCAGCTTCCATTGATCCTCTCGGTTTAATTCCTTTAATAACGAGGATGTTTGATTACTGACTTTCACCATCTGCTCGTGGACGTGTTCAGTGAAAGTCTGGACAGAAACAGTCGAGTCCGACTGAACCAACACGAAGCTGATGTCCCTGCGTAAATTAAAAAAACAGGTTCCAGCTGTTTCCTCGTAAACCATCAAAGTGCAACAACATCGCAGCCAATCGGATGTGACCCCCCCCACCCCCCCACCCCCAGACAATCCTCTGGCAGAGAGGCAGCCGTCTTTTGGACAATCTCCTGCTGTCGCTTTATTCTCTGAGGTCATTCAACTTCTCTTACTTTGCTCAGTTTGTGCTTGACTCCTCCTCCACCTGCAGACTCTGTCCAACCGCTGTTAGAATCAGGATCTTCTTCAGTGACTTTACTTCTACTCGTTTGCTTTATGCTCCTCCCATGGTCTCCATTAGGACAGGAATGTGTTCATGAAGCCGCCGGTGAAATTAAAACTCAATCAGCGGAATGATTTCACCGGGCATCACATCACCGGAGTGTAATTATCAACACGTGAGGTTATGATGCTCATTAGAAGCTCTGATGTCTTCAAACAGCCGACGTGGGCGTCGCTGCTCAAAGTGCTGAGCAAACAGTCAGAAGAAGAGATCACATCCAACAATGAAACATAAATACTGAATCCACTCCAAAATCTAAAGCTCATTCCAACAGCCGCCTCATGAAATACATTAAACTCACTAGATCCAGGTTTTTATAACACACCCACGAATATAAGTCTGATTTATTTTATTTAGATCCACTAATTATTCTCTGAGAAATCTGTGAACATGTTCAAGAAAGTGAAAACAAACATGTGGATCAGGACCAGAATAGAACGGGTTCTACCCCCAACACGCGATACATCCTTCCAACAAGTTTCCTGGTAGTCTGTCTAGTGGTTTTTTACGCAATACTGCTAACTTACAAACAAACAAACTCATATCTCCTCTACGGTTAATGTCCTGTCTCCCTCTGTCATTAAACATCCAGACAGTCTTTGCCGCCGTGTCCTAATTTCTCTTTCCATAGTTTCACAATGAAGCAAAGAGACTTTTTCCACCTCACATAATAATATGTGATCTCTCCCTTGGTGTTGTGCTCTGCTGCTGCAGGTTGTTACTGTGTGCAGCGCTATTTTCAGCGCGTCCATAAAGTTTTTACTTTCCACGAGGAACCTTTATAGTTGTAGCACGTGCCTGTTCCTGGATCTGCCCTCTGCACCCATCCGTTTTAAAGGGTTCTTTCATGATTCACACCACGTCCTTCCTCCAAGCTATGTGGTAATCAGGCAAACAAACAAAACACAATCATAAACTCCTTGGTGGAAGTCATGATTCTTCTCCCCCCCCGGTCATAACTTCTTTATCTCTCCGGCCTCACCTCTCTTCAGTTTCTCCTCGTCTGTCATTCCTCAAGTCTTCAGGCGGAAATATGAATTTCAGCAGGTGAAGGACAGAGGACCACGGGCCCACAGGATGAGTTTGGACGCTGCCGAGCACGACTCTCTCTGCCGGGGGTTTCTGACTCTGGTCTGAAGGTTATTTTTAGCTCGTCCCAGAGAGAAAGACAAGAGCCCGGCTCAAATCCCCAATTAAAGCTGGAACAGAACAACAATGCAGGGCTCACAGAGGGTCGGCCTGTGCCTTTGCACTTTTGTGGAGTTTCTGTGTGTGTGTATGTTCCAATTGTTGAATGTGTGTTCGAATGTGTGGTGGAGTTGTGTGTGTGTGTGTGTGTGTGTGTTTTATGGGCTTCTGGCACCTGCTGCAGTGTGACGGCCCTGGAGACCTCCTGCATGCAAGCAGCAAATATTAAAAGGTTTCCTGGCAGAACAGCTGTCGGCTGAAAAACCAAAGTGCCACGGCTCGCTCCTCTCTGGGTTCGTCGGGGGAAAGAAGTCGTACTCAAGTTCATGTCGGGAGACGCGTCTGCGTGAATAAGACAAACAAAAGGGGACTTTGACACGAGCAACAGCAGCAATATTAAATGGGTTGATATTGAAACATTAAGACGCAAAACAAAGGTGAGCGAGCTTCTGTGGTCGAGGATCTGAAGCTGCACAATCAGTGCTTCCTTATTTATCACAGTTAATTAATCATAGTCCACCATTATTACTATGTTGTTTTACTGACTGATCTTATTTAGCACTTTGTTACCGTGTTTATATAGTGCTAGAAGTGTGTTATTATTATTTTACAATCCAGTTCTCCTTCTCTATTATAGGACAACCACGGAACCAGAGCCCAGATAACCTGTCCTCTTCTGTCCCTGTCCCCAAATTGGCTGAGACGGCCCATAACTAGATTAATGAAGCTGAACAAGAAGTACAAATATTTAAAGCTGCTACTTGACAAAAAGTAGTTTCAATTTTAATTTTGACAAATAAAGTATTGATCATAAATCAGATCTGAAATAAAGCAGAATTACTGCCCCGCTGTGGTATGCTTCCTGCTTCCAGTGAAGCTTCTGTCTAATGACCTTGACCTTTGACCACCAAAATCGAATCAGTCCATCTTTGAGTCCAAGTGAACGTTTGCACCAAATTAAAAAAGAGTCTTTAAAAGTGTTCCTGAGAAATGATGGTCACAAAGCCAAAAAAATGTGTTTGTGAGGTCACAGCGACCTTGACCTTTCACTGTCGGCCACCAATGTTTTCTTCTTTGAGTCGATGTGAACTCTTGCTGACAGGTCACCTTCAAGGAAGACTCTCGTAAAGAGCTTCGAGGGACGGACCCGGAGGATCCACATGTTAATCAGGCTAATGTAGCAGCTGCTAACTGCGTTAATAACAACGTCCAACGCTCCGAACCAAAGTGTTGACTGTCGTTAAATATCTTCTAATGTTTAATATCACAAATCCTTGAAAGGAACAAATCTAATCTGTTGCTTCCACCTCTTAGTTATTACATAATCATACAGGTAAACGTTCACATGTCGTCCCTCAGCTTGAGGCGGAGCAATGAAATGGTCTCATACTTCATGTCTGAATTACATCGTCTTTGATTGCAGGACATCTTGTGGACATTGAGGACATCAGGCGTCTCTAGTGTTAATTGAACAATGTCGTGAGGAGGTTGCCTTGTTGCCGATTTGATACTGACACAGAAAATGAAAAGTGAATGTGGCTGTGAGCGTATGCGCCCGTGACTAATGGGATTATATTAATTTATTTGCCTCTGTTTCATCTTAATGTTATGAAATGGCCTGAGAACGTTTCCATTTCGCTGGCTTGTGATTCGTTCCGGTGAGCGATGCTGAACGTCTGTGTTGGTTTGTGAGTGTGGGTGGTTTTCAACTTCCATCTTATTCATTTCACTGTCGTCTACGTTGAGTTTACCTGCAATAAAATATGCAACATTAATAAACTAGTCTTTCCATCTGTTTTCCACACTTGTCTCCTCATTCAATTCAGCGAATCACGTGTATTTGTGATGAAATGCAAAGTAAAATATTGATGAAATCGACAAAAGAGGGCGGACGCGATGTGGAGAAGAAAGGAAGATAAACAGAGAGACGTTAAGTGTGTTTGAGTCATTACACCGGTGTTATGATGGAAGTGGGTCACAGTGACAGATCCACTCCCGTCGCTCGGGTTCCAGACTGCGTGTTGGGTAAGGCACTCTGCTTTAATTCCCCATTCTGACGAGGAGAGAGTTAAGACTCGGTGGGATCGTCACGCAAAGTGCTCCGTCTGCAATATTAATAATAGCACAAATAAATGAGGGAAGGGAATTAGTCTCTCCGCGCGGCGCCTATGCGATGTGACAAATTAGGTCGTCCCCGCGAACAGAGGCGATGCGACGCATCCGTCCCCGAGCATCAGAGGGACGATGGGAGGTCACGCACCGAAGGACAGGTGACTGCTGGAAGGAGCCGGTAAAACTAATTCAGGGCAACGTGTGTGAAAGACTTCAACTGCAATCAAGTCCCGGTAAAATCTGGGACATCACCCAACAGATAGAGGGAAAACACACAGTGTCGTGTTTCTGTCGGAGAATAATTCAGACTCCAACAGAAGAGAAAGACTCGTGTTCAAGTATTTATCACAGGAAAGATATTTGGGATAAAGTTTCACGAAGAATAAGAACATCCAAGTTTGTTTCTAAGATGAGATAAGATATAACTTTTTTGTTCCTTCGTAGAGGAAACTCAGATTCGATTGAGCAGCGTCAGAGGAAAAATGTAATAAGACATAAAAAAGATGAACAGAAACAGAATCTAAAATGAATAAAGACGAACTGATAAAAGTAAAAACCACAGTAGGGTGTTCTATAAATGAAGTTGTGAGATTTGCCCAAATATGTGAAGGCCGTCTTTCTTGAGATGTTTGATCTCAACATTTGGAGATTTAAAGGAGATTGTAATGACGAGAAAAGGAGGGAAACAGAGGGAGAGGAATAAGAGAGAAATCAGAGGAAAGGAGGTAAAGATGGTGAGATCGTAAAAAATACAGGAGGGACGAATACATTTGGAAGAATGGAAATAAGGTGCAAGAGGAGGAAGAGGAAGAGCAACAACCTACTTATGAATCCAAAGGGGAATAAGGAGGGAGGAGACAGAGTCGAGGGAAGGAGGGATGGAAAGCACTAAGGGGATAAGAGAGGGAACAAAAACATGAAAAACAAAAAATGGGTGACGGAAAAACTAATAAAATCAGGTTTCCAAAAAATGGAAAATCTACTCACGTACAATTTAATATCGTCAGTTTCTGCACTTTGCACTTTTGTCCTCGAGGCTCTGTGATAAAAACAAATCCCATCTGTCTCCAAATGCACTTTGTTTTATGACCAAACCTCAAAGTCACGTGAAAGAAGTGAAGTTTTTTGAAGCTGACGAGTAAACTGACGTCTGAAGCACGAAGAGGAAAGAAAGGAGCGATCTGCTGATATTGTTTTATTCCACATGAGAGCGACGGTCTGTGTAATCTCCTCTCACTCGTGTGGAGGTGGAGCTTTTCCTCTTTGGCGCACTTGAAGGCCGCTTCGCTAATCTCACGATCCCACCTGGTTCCCAGCTGAGCCCGAGCCAGGAGCCGTGGTGCCGAGCAGGAAAAACAGAAAAGAGACAAAAACAAACAGGAGGCGCAGAGCAGTCGTTCAGAGAGACAGTGTCTCCAAACCTGTCTCACTCGCATCGTGTCTACTGGCAGGTCAACCACTCGATTCCCAACAGACGCTCACATCTGGGACCAAACACTACGTCCGATTCATAGACATTTAAACATAATTTAATCACCAGTTTCTTATATTTCATTCATCTTGATTAAATCAGATAATATCGACGATTTCTTTACCTTATAACATGTTTGAGTTGAATGTCAGTGGATATTCTCCTGATGAGTTTTTGATCTAAATCTCCAGCTTCAAGTTTTCTTCAATACAACACAATGCTCATTTATGGAATAAGTGCTGTGCCCGTTCGGCCTGTGGTAAAACTTATGGAACTTTCTTTCTAAAATTGCAGAAGCCGGGGGGAACACTCGCATGAAAACGAAGGTCACGCTCATGTTCGACAGATTCCGAGTGACAGCTACACAGACATAAGACGAGTGCTACTGTGGGAAACACACACAAACGCACAACTGCAGTGGAAACTACGAGGTCTGACTGTCTGTGTGGACAGTAAAAACTTTAAGGTAGCTGTACACACACTATTGGTGCTTTGCTGCCTCCTCGTTTCCTTTGTCCATGAATCTTAACATGGAGTATGAACATGTTGGCTGGTTACATTATATATTATATAGTTCATCAGATACGGACAGTATTTCCCTCTATTATTGCTCCGGTGAAAAAGGCAACCAGCTGGAATGTGGTTTAAAAGCCAGTCACACAATCCAAACACAGGAGAAAATAATCAGACCGGAACACGAGAGAGAACCTGAAAGAAAGAAGCTTTTTTCAGGAGGAAACAACACGAAGCTGCTTCCAGCCTCAGGCCCGAGTCATTCAGCTCCTCACTGCATTTCTCCCGGGGAAGTGAACGATTGTCATTCATGTACAGAACCGTTACAAAAGGCTGAATAGAGCTCGTGTGCACGACGGGTTCAAGGGTGAAGTTCAAAGTTCAAGAACGTCACAAGAACGAAGACAGATTTGAATACACGATTCCTTGGTTTAATACGTGATAATAAGTGAGAATTGGAGCCTGGCATTGTGCAAGTTGTTGGTTTATTAATGTTTGATTGTTTTCAGTCTTTTCTCGGCTTGTACATTTCATCCTTTACATTTTATCTCTGGTAGATTAAATCTCTTGGACGTGTTTTCACGTGCGGTTCGTCCAGCATCAGATGCGGAAACAGAGATTTATCTGGAAACAGGAGCCGTGCACCTGACTCTGATCTCGTGGCTGTTAGAGCTGGAGATGTTGTGAGTGGATGAGCAGACAAATTGTTCCAGGCTCAGATTCACCTTCTCTCCAAAAGCTCCGCACTTCTTCGGTTAAGCCGGGAATTAAGGAGCCGGAGTTGGAACCAAGTCAAAGCTGCAGAGAAATTCTCTCTCACCCAATTTTCTCAATTCCTCTAATGGGACAATGAGCAGGGAGCAGATTCTGTGATGGTTTTAAAACCTTATTGTATAAAACTGGAGTCACCGGATTAACTTTCTGCTGATCTGGAAAATGTTAAAACACAAAGTCTTCCAAAAGTATCGATGATTATTTTTACTTCTCCTGTACTTTAAATACATGGAAGAATAAAAGAGTATTTCCCCGATTCACAGGCTGATGCATCACCGAGATACTTGGATATTCATCATGTTTGAGTATTTTAATGAGTCTAAGATTAATTCAATATTCGATTGCAATGTTTCATATGAGAACTAATATTTGATACTTTCAAAGAGGGTGAATAAGGAAAACTGACTGTGTTTGTATTGTGTGTTTCCATAGTAATCAACCACTCAAAGCTCTTTACATTCACCCATTCATGCAGCACTTCTATCTGCAGTATTTCTATATGCAGCACTTATTCCATCACACTCTGTCGGCACAGCCCCGGGGTCCAGCATCCTGCACAAGGGCACATCAGGAAGGCAGAATGGATGAGCCGGGGATTGAACCACTGACATTCTGGTTAGTGGACGACCCTCTCTCCCTCCTGATCACCACGAAACTGAAATACAGTTGTCTAGTTGTGGGAACTTTACCGAAACTGTTTGGAACTTCTGGACTCGACCAGTGAAGCTTTTCTCAGAAACCAGCGAAGTGAATCTGAAAACCTGCCACAGAACTACAGATAGTTTCTTTATGATTTAAAGCAGCAGAAGCTTTTTATCTTCAACCAGCAGCTTGATTAAAATGAGTGAGTGTGAATATGGAGAAAATCTGGTCCAGCAAGTTAAGCTGAACTCAGTTAATCAGTTAAAAAGAGAGTTGGAATTCATTAAAAAAAAAAACAGAGCTTATCTCCAACAGTCAGCAGGAAACTTTTTAGAATATGAAGCCTCCATTAATCAGATGAAGTCAAAGTGCTCCGTGCAAACAGCTCCGATTACAACAGCAGCGACAACACGCAGGCGAAGCGAAGACGTTCGAAGCTTGGTCTTGTTGCCGGCGGCTGGAATCGATGGAGGAGTGGAGCAGATAACTCAGCTGCTAACAAGGAGGCCGACATACTTCCTGAGCAGAAAGTGCCCTCTGATTAAATTGCCCATTTGGCAGATTCCCAAGCGTCAAATCCTCGGTCCTCCCTTGATGGTGATCTGCTCCTCCAGAGCCGCATCGCAACCGACGTGTCCTCGTTATACGACCGGGGGGGGGGCGGGGGGGCGCGGGGGGGGGGGGACCCAGAGTTTGTTCACCTCAGTGACCTCAGCGAGCCGACGTCAGGCTGAGGGGAGATGGAGATCAGACGAAACGCCAGGGAACGGGTTCGAGAACAAAACGGTCTTTGGGCGACATGTGGAGGTTTGCTTTTAAAACACACACACACACACGCACACACACACACACACACACACACACACACACACACACACACAGACACACACACTGCCCGGGCCCTTTTTAGGTTTATGGAACAAGCTATCTGGAGGATTACTGCTCACACGGACACACAGTAACTACACAAACAAACAACAACAACAAAACGGCTGAAATGGTAATGTTACGTTAATCTAAACTTTGATATTATATTAAGAGATTTAATATAATACAACACATGTTACTGTTGATATAAAAGTGTAAAAGTGTTTTGGATGTTTTCATAATATAAATTGTTGCACAATGACCTGACATCTGACTAAAAATTTTTTTGTGAAAACACGTCTTTAACCTTCAACCTTATTTTCCAAATGACGACTAATCTTCCACCACAACAACAAAGAAGTATAACAAAACAATTTGAAATGTTCCTTTTCACGTTTTTGTTCATAAACGATTCTGAAAATATGAGTTAGTCTTGAGGAATATTTACAATATATACATATATTTATCTTTAAAACAATATTTTATAATAAAATGTGATATTAAAATATTAAAGCAAAATTTGAGGTGAAAGAAGTGACCAACACATTCACTTCATAATAATAACTGAAGTATATAATAGTACAATAACACACCATGACACTGTCTATAGGATTATTACAGAGACTATAGGTGAGACTCGGTCAGATTAAGACCTAAATATAAACTGGATCCGTGCTATAAATAAATAGACGCAGAACATCGTGTCAACTTCAATTCAAACTGCTGGAAAACTAAAAAGATTGTTCCAGATTTTAAAACGAGAAATAAAGTTCACATATTTACATTTCACAGATTAAACTCACCAGATGAAGATTTCAGTGAAGGAATCATTGCAATAAATCTTCCTCATCGTTTGTCCGCAGCAGAAAAACATCTCTCAGATCTCTGTTCAGGACAGTTCCTCTCCTCTTCCTCCTCTCCTTCCTCCTCTTCCTCCTCCGCTCTACATCCAACCAGACTTTCCCAACATCTGTCACATCCTTCGTCCTCCTCCTTCGTTAATTTCTTCTCTCTTCTCTTCTTTTCTTCCTCCGGCTGCTGCTGAATACCCAGGGGCAGCTTCGGGATAATTGCGTTACTAAATTAATTTAGGTCGAGTGTGTGGGTCTGTGTCGCTGCTGTGTGTTTGTGTGCGGTGTCGCTGCGGCGAAGCTGCTGCTGCTGCTGCTGGTGCTGAGGCTGCGTCCTCCTCCATCCCTCCTCCATCCCCCCCCCCATTCATCCCCCATTCATCCCTCCTCCCTGCTGCGCTCGGCCGGATCAGAGTCCCACAGATTGAAAGGCTGGATCTGCTCCATGTGTCGCCACCGTACGATGCTTTAAATCCCCCGGGAAACGAGAACGCTAACGAAGAATGGACGCCGCTGCTTGTTCCTACTCCATGGTCACGTTATTGAAATGAAAGAATCCCCATCATTCTGCTCATATCTCTCGTGATTCAATCTATTTTATCTCAGAGTGAGATTAAATCATTCAAAGAATAATAAATGAACTCTTCAGATCCTCAGAACACGGCTTCTTTTGATCCAGAGCTTTTCCAAGTTTAATTTGTTGCTTTACATTTTTTTATGCAGTTACATTCATTTGCTGGGTTTCATGGTTTCCATATAAAACCAGTGCATTGGTTTGTATAAGTTTGTACCTGATCAGAGTAGTTTTAACATCCAGCTGCGGGAGCTGGCAGCAGTTTGACCCCAGACAAACGTCATGTGAACAAACATGTATCGGCTCTAACATCCCTCTCATCCCCCGGTGGATTTATGTTGACTGACCAACTTGGACTGATTGGACCCGACTGACACGTGAAAGATGCGTCCTCATGTTTCACCACCGTCCTCGTCCTTCAATAACAAAGTCTGAAGCCAACAGATTGATAAAAGCAGCTTCACATCCGAGAGGTGCTGCAGACTGCAAATAATAACATGGGTGGTAAAATCCCCCCCCCGCACCCCCAAGCTGTCGGTCCTGAGGGGATTAGTGAGTTTCTCTTTTTTTTCGACCCTGAGTGGCGAGTCTCCAGGACAGAACGTTACTATCGCAGCTCGGAGCGAGAGGCGGGGTCAGCCAAACCTCTGGATTCCACCGAACAGCTGGAGACGACAGAGAGGACTGGGTCCGAGGCTGTAGTAGTTACAGATTGTAAATAAAGATGAATGAAGTGTTTCTCCCACTATCCAGACATGAAGCCTAAATAGCGCTGCCATTTTGCAGGGACTGAGGAATACTTATCTCCGTCATCGTACACAGACAAATCTGATAATATCCACTATCGGTCCAGGATGCCTGTTGCAGGGGTCAGGGTTCAGGGTTCAGGGTTCAGGGTTCAGGGTTCAGGGTTCAGGGTTCAGGGTCAGCTGGCATCTGTACCCGAGGCAGGAGACGACAAACTGAAAAGTTGCCACTTTGTCCGAGGTCCCTTTTACGACTTTACTCTCATCCAGTTTCCTCTGAATTTTATTTGCAGCACAACGTTTCCCTCAGCCGTTAAAGAGAGAAACCAGCTGTAGAAGCGTCAGGTGACACAGAGAACAGTCTTTCTAAGTTCATGTGTTCATTAGCGGTTTCCTTTTTCCTGTTTTGTAAATTGGGGGGGCTGCAGGAAAAGATAAGGAAAACGTCTGGAGGAACTGACTCTGAGATTTGAGTTCTCACACACAGCCTCTCTGGATAGTCATTAGTATCCAGGCTTCAGCACAGAAAGAAAAATAAACTTCCAGTCCAGATAACAGGAGAAGTGGTACCAGTTGAAATCAAGTCATTAAAAATGGTTCTTTTAACTTACAGGAAGATGCATCTATTCAAACTCTAACGTGTGAAACTTCAACCTGCCCTTTAAAGAACCAAGCAGCAGAACGTTTGCCTCCAAACGAATCACAGGGAACATTGAAAATGAATGAATTCCTTCCTTCCTCCTTTGTTTGTGTTTTGCTGCAGCTGCATGAATCTCCAGTCTGGACCCAGCCCCCCCCCCCCCCCCATCGGGAGCCAGCGAGGCCCGACTCCTCACGCATCGAAACAGGTGCAAGGACATTTTCACCTGAATGCATCCCGGTCTAAGATGCAAAGTCACCCATCCAAAGAGAAGTCCCCCCTGGAGCTGTGCACCGAACAAAACAGTCCCACACCGAGGGGGGGGGAGCAGACAACCGGAACCGAGGCCGACGGCAGGAACGGACAGAATTTAAATCAAATTCAGCTCATATGAGGAAAACTGGATTTAAGAGTTATGAGTTAGAGCAAGTTCAACCAGGACGACAATGGTCAACAGCTTCAGCTGATCATCACTCTGAGGCTTCACCCTCCTTCACCTTGTTTGATCCAGACATTCTGACTTTTCAGTTTAGTCCGAAATAAAAGCATCAGGTGTGAAAGGTTCCTCAGACCAAAGGAGGTGTTCTGGGTCTGGACCAAACTGAACCGTGGTTTTGTTCTGAAAGGGAAATACGACCCTTTTCTATGCAACTTATTCAAAAAAGTTGGTGAACACATTAACTGAACTGACGGCGTCTACAAACCAATCAGAGTCAAGTACTGGTAGACCACGCCCACGTAGGTGATGACGACAGGACGTACGTATGTCAGACAAATTTTCTTTTGTCCCTAACTTACAATGAGAAGCTAGAACTAATCAGATCAAATAAAACTATGGAGCAAACACATGAAACTTGGTTCTGACTCTCAGGTGAGATATCAACATGGGGCTCCACCTACTTTCCTATCATCCAATCACCATCTTCGCTGGAGAACATTTAAACCATCTCTCTTCTCTCTGTGATGTCACTCAGATCGGCTTCATAAAATCAGCTTGTTCGTTCTTTTCTGTCACTTCCTGTTTTTACTTTGAAGTTTCCAGCCATTGTGTGTTTTGCTGGTTTCACTTCCTGTGTTTGGTTTCTCAATGTAGTGATTGACAGCTGCTGATGTGTTTCACCTGCTCCCCCCCCCCCCCCTGTGTATCGAGTGTCTGTTGTTTCCTCCACAGACTCGAACCCTCACTGTCTGCTTTCTGCAGTTTGGCTCCAGCAAAGTAACAGATTGGGAAATTAAAGCTAAAACAAGACGTCACATTTATCTTGGAGTTGATCTGTTTTGCTTTCACACCACAAATCAACTGCGTACGTTATTATCACGTCCAGGTTATTTGGTCCACAGACTATAATCACCTGTTATGATTAAAAACCTGCCAGAATAAAATGTGCCTGCCAGAATAAAATGCTAATTTATTACCTGGACAACCGCTCTTACAAATTAAGAGCGGTTTCTTCGGCTGTAAGCAGATTTCCAGGATGCGTTCAGCTCTCCCAGTGGGCGTCGCTGGGTCGGAGCTCAACCTCGCGTTCAATTTTAATTAGTCCTCCTCCGTTGGCTTGTGGTTCTGTGATATGAGCGAGCCGGACTCACACCTCGTCTTCTCCCTGAAGCCCAACGCGGAGCATCTGCAGCGCAGGAGGCCGATCTGGACGGTCAAGAGGAGGTCGATGAAGAGGCAAGTGTGCACCCCGGAATCAGGAGGACAAGATGTATAAATACTAAAACTATGCAGAGTTATGATATGTTTAGATACCCACCCTGCATTAAAGGAGCAGACAGCATGTGGACACGTGAAGCCTGGAGGCAAACTGGAAATCTGCATGTGGAGATGCAACCATCAGTGTTTTTAGGTGGTGAATGGTGCTCGCTGCAAAATCCAGAGGGTTCAATTAAACCGGGCATGATAGGGTCAGCACTTCCTGAAATGAAGAATGTGGAAACTGATGCCAATTAGAAGGTTGGAGTCGTAGAGCTTGACCTTTGGCCCCAGGGAGGAGCTCCTGAGAAGTGTATTCATTCATTAGATCAGAGAGAAACTTGTTAATCACTTCCTTGATGTTCAGATGTACCTGTGAATCGAATCTGCTAGTTCCACCCCCGATGATTACAACTGGTGTAATTTGTAGAGAGCAGTTTCTACATGATTAAGCAGAAACGTGAGCGGCCTCTCAACAGCATGCGGACGATTCGCTCCACGAAGATAAACAGCTGACGTCCGTCGTGTCCGCGAGTGTGAGGAGAATCATTTGCAGGGTCGGTTACTTCTCACTGCTCCTCGTCTGTTTCCCTGTGTGTGTGTGTGTGTGTGTGTGTGTGTGTGTGTGTGTGTGTGTGTGTGTGTGTGTGTGTGTGTGTGTGTGTGTGTGTGTTTGTCTGTGTGTGTAATATCATCATTTGCTGGAGGAAGCAGCCGAAAACACGATTAACATGAGCTTAGTTTTAACGCTTGTGTCTGAAATGTTGTTTGAGGACATTTTCCTCATTGTCGTCGCCACACAAACGTCAATCAGTTCATATTGTAGTGAACATATTATTCAAATTAAATAGAAAACATGTGGTGGTGTCGTAGAATCACTAAAAGGGAGAATTATGAATGGGAGAGGCGGTGGACTAGAGGCAGAAACTTGGACTATGGGCAGAAAAGGTCTCTGGTTCGTCTCTGGTTCGACTCCACGGAGAAACAACAAAAAGACAAACCTGGATTGATCTGTCAAAAATTCCAAGAGGATTCTCCCTACCCTGTCTAGTGCCCCTGAGCAAGGCACCTTACTCCCTTAACATCTGCTCCCCGGACATATCCCCTTGCATGAGTGTGCCTGTGCATGTCTGTGCATGTGTGTGTGGGATAAATAAATGTATCTTAAAAGCAGAAAGTACAATATATTGTGAACCATGTGATGTGTAGAGTCTGTGGCCTGAATCTTCTCAGGAGCCAGTAACAGACGGACTGAGCTCACCTCAGTGAAGCTTTATCTCTGCCTCAGTGCTGACTGGCTCATATCATATTTAATGTAATGGCTTTTATCAGCAAAGAGACGCTGGCTCCTGCCCAGCATGCAGAGGAGGAGAATGGGAGCGATGGTGGAGGTGGTGGGGGAGATCCTCATCCTTTTTGTGTTTGCTGCCAGAGACATCTGCTCGTCCTGCTGCCGCCCACAGGCCTGTTCTTCCATTCACATCGTCTTCTTCTTCACAGCAGATCTGGAGCATCCCTCCCTCAAACCAGGAGGGTGAACAGGTAGAAATGTGTAGGATCGTTTTGGGGAAATTAAACCAAGGAGAAGACTGAACGCTGCTTGTTCCTGTTTCTACGTCAGCAAAATTTAAAATGTGAAAAACGGAACGAGAGCCTTGAGGATGAGGATAGAAAATCAAACTGCAACAAACTTCTCAGAAACATATGAACACTTGAACAAACAAACAAAATATCTGTCGGACTATCGGAAATGATATAAACCATAATATCTGCTTTTAGGAAAATCATGGATTCAGAGTGATTGTTTCAGATGGGTTATGTTACATTTTAAAAGAAAATTTAAAAAAATGAATCAAAAGTTCTGTAATTCATGGCTTTTCTAAATTTAGATTCAGTTCAGGTTTAGATTTTACAAACCAAAGGAATAAACGTGACGGGCTATATTTGGATATGCAGCATTTTTAAGCTCTCGATAAGCAGAGTCCATGAGCGAGCATCAGAATAATTATGAAAATACCAATAAATACAGACGGTGCATTTCCTCTTCCTCCAGTTTTACAAACATTAAACCCAAATTTTCTGGAATTCGGCGCCGCCATCTTGTTCTTTTGGAGCAAGAGTCTGCTCAAAGGTTATATCAAAGGTTTTATATCATCAAATAACTTTCATTAAAACCAAATTTTAAATATAAGCACTTGAACATACATATAATACCACAGCCAGCCTCCAGGGCTTCACTTGTGGAAGCTGTGATGTCGTCGATCTTCACGGTTCAACCTGGAAACCATTACTGAGCTGACGGATTTTAAACATAAATAATCTGCAACACCTGATCTGAGCAGAATCACAAGGTTCAGTCGTGAAGGTCGGCCGTAGATTCTTTGATTCCTCTTTTATTGTCTTTCTATTAAACGCTCTCCGACATGGATCTTCTCAGAAGCCTCGAGGCTTCTCACCATTAAAAGCCGCAGATGTAAATCTCCGTCTTTATGAATGAGGCCGTGATGGACGATCAGCTGGTTTCATAGGTCGCACTAATGCTGGTTGACGGAACAAAGCACTCGAGCAACAGTCGACCTTCTGGCTTTTAAATCCACGTTGAGGCCTCAGCTGTCGCTTCCTCTAATGACAGCCCGGCTGATGCTGAGTGCACAAATACTGGCTAGGGTTAAATTATTGGCACCTCTACAAAGAGAGTGTCACTTAAGCTACGAGCTCATTTAATTTTACCGTCTGCAATTTTCCTGCGTCGTCTAAAAATATGAATTAGAAGATCCGAGGCAGCGCAGCACTTTAACAAGCTGCTGTGGAATCTGATCCCCGACGAGCGAAGCTGGAGACGGATCCGCACGTGACCGGTCAACCGCCGGAGAAATGATGAATGTGAGGAAACAGCTTGTGTTTGTGAAGCAGGTTTTCATCCCGTGTGCGTGAGATGGGGGGGGGGGGGGGGGGGTTCTCTCTCTGCTCGGAATCAACACTAATCCCCAGAACGCTGCAGCACAGCGACCACACAGGAGATTAGAGGAGAAATCATGAATGACTTGTTTTTGTGACGGGATTCTTTGATAATTTCCTGCTCGCAGAGACGAGAGATGTAAAGGTCAACAGAGGGTTGAGGGTGCAACGCCCCAGACAGACACACACACACACACACACACACACACACACACACACACACACACACACACACACACACACACACACACGCACACACACACACACACACACACACACACACACACACACACACACACACACACGCACACACACACAGATACTGTGCAGATAACAAAGCTTGATTCAGTGAATGAGTCCAGAAGATTATGTTGTTGAACCTACGAGTTGTGGGTTTTTATAATCATGATCATAATAATATATTTCATAATAATAATATATTTTATTAATCAAGCAAAGGCTGTAAAGGTTATTTGATTGGAGGTGGGACATGTCCGTGGACGTTAGATATTTAAAGCAATCAGACTAAAAACTGTTGAGGAATTCATGTATTTACCAAAGACTGTAAATAAATATGGATGACATGACAGCACCTAAAATGAAGCCAAAACATCTCCATTTGCCCCCTGGTGGCTGGCTGCAGAATAGGTCATAAACTCCACCTCCTCCACGTTAGCAGATTGGACATTTCCTAAATAAATGCTTCTCCTGGAGGGTTTCCGTCTTTTTGAGTTCTTATGAAATGCTCACTCTCTAATAACAGATGGACATTTAAAAAAAATGCTGCATACCCACATATATTATTTTTAATTTGTTTTATTTGAGGCATGAATTCCGAACCTGATTTATCCAAAACAAAAAATCTCAGATTTAAAACATGAGCAGTGCTCACTTATCAATATTCGCTTTGTTAACAACACTTTGTCGTTTTCCGTTAATTTGTTTTTATTGACACAAAAAGCTAAATCAATCCCGACTGTGTCTTTAGAAACAACACAGGATTTATTTGACATGTGTGACAGCCGCCTGTTACCCAGCATGCCCTGTGTTTCCTGACGGTTAACGGTGTAGATCATTGGATGCAGAGCCTGCCCCCCCGAGGCGTGAATGCTAAAGAGGATGAGAGCAGCTCTGGCCCTGAACTCCTCCCACATGCTGGTGCTGTGGATTTATATGGAGTTTTGTTTTCCACCGTTTTTCCGCCACATGATAAATTGTGATTCCAGCGGCTGTGAGTTTACCAGTTTACTTTCCTGTGGTTAACAGTAAAATATCTCGACAGCTGAATCGATGTCCTCAGATCAAGGAGAATAGATTTACTGTCTAATCCAGCTGCTCCTGTTACTGTGTCGGGATGATTTAAATTCAATTTATTTGTATAAAACCAGGTTAAGACCTAAATGATCTCAAAGCTTTTTATATCGAGACCTTAACATAATAAAAATTCCCCAAGTTCCGACTTTGAGCAAGTTTATAAATGATGATGATGAAAGTTGGGAAGTCGTGTCGGGGACTTTAACACAATACATCTCTTAATATTAAAATCTTTTCAATGATTCACAGGGTAAATACATTTTTCTGCTGATGAATTTCAATAACTTTGCTCAACACAGGTCAAACCCCTGTGGTGCTGCCTGTGACTCACTGTGCTCCAGTGTATTGTTTGTGTAGCTTTGTGTCCTTGTGTCTGAGGCCTGGAGGTCGTCCTGTTTCCTCCGGGCTCGTTCCTCTGCCTCCGATTAACCTACTGAGCCGTCTGCTCCTTGTTTTGTATTCTGATCCAGTTCCCTTCACGATCACGACCCTGGTTTCATGGAATACGCTTTATTTTTATATTGAGAAAAACTGTTTTTTTTTATTACCTCCGGCAGGGAAAGTGATGTGTTCACCTCTGCCCATTGGTTTGTTGTGTGTCTGTGGCCAGAGGCATCATGTTTTCAGGGTGTGTGACCATTCATCCCGTTCTTAGCAAATAAAATTTCAAAAGAGCCACAAGGTCATTTCTTTAAATTCAGTTGTTCTCACAGATCATGATCCTGCTGGTTGCTGACCAGAGACTATGATTGCAGCAGGACTGCTTGACATACCGTATTGAAGTTATCCTTCAAAATGTTTACCCTATCAATGCTGCTAAAAAACTTTAATCTTGATGATGTTTTCCTACACTTGACATCTATTGCACTTCTGTCCGTCCTGGGAGAGGGATCCCTCACATGTGTCTCTCTGAGGTTTCTACATATTTTTACTCTGTTAACAGGTTTTTTTTGTAGTTTTTCCTTACTCTTGCTGAGGGTTTAGGACAGAGGATGTCACACCATGTTAAAGCCCTATGAGATGAATTGTGAATTGTGAATATGGGCTATACAAATAAAATTTGATTGATTGATTGACTGAACAGGAGATCTTGAATCTGCCTTTGGGACTTTTCTTCAAAATGTGACTAGTTGTCATTTGGACTCAAAGAAGAACTGAACTACTTTCAGGGGTCAAAGGTCAGGGTGACCTCATGAGTCTGGGAAGAAGGAACACTAGTCTGCAACAGCAGACAAGTAATTCTAGCTTGTTAGTAGTGAATATTCATTACGATAATTTGCTCTTTTGGCTCCGTTTTTGGTCTCCACCAACTCCTGAAGCAAATATCCAGTTCTTTAGCTTCTAAATGCTCCACAGAGTCTGGATGCAGTGAGTTTGGTTCCATAGGACGACTGTTGGGCCTTCATGTTAAACCTTGATTCACCTGGTGTCAGTGCTGACTTCATTCTGTCTAAATATCACAAATATAACAGAACATATTCACAACAATTAACAGAGTACTTTAGTTTTAAAAAGTAAGAATCAACATTAAAAGATCTTTTCAATTCGTTCTGGAATAAAGTTTGTTCTGCTGCTCTCATATGAACTGGTTAGAATACAGAACACACACTTCTGTTCTGAATCAATCGCAGTGACGTATTAAAAATGTGTCAGAAAGACGCTCAGAGTGCGTTTGTCGTGAATCCGAGTCTCCACCGTGAGACGTCTCCTCCGAGGGACCAGACTCCTCCGAGGATGAGGAGTCTCCTTCCTCCGTCTTTTCTCTTCTCACAATCCATCCATCACCGCAGCTGAGGCCAAGAGTCAGAGCGGATTTAAAAACCCAGCTCCAGCTTCTCTGCTTCTTCAGCCTCTCACATTCACTGCCCAGAGCCCTTTTGTTTCTGCGTGTGTTTTTTTTTAAAACTTCACATTGTGGTGGTGAACGTGGACAAAATCAATATGAGAAACTCGTCTGGATCCTTGGAATCGAACACACGAGTAAAAACCTGGAAAAGATAGATAGATAGATAGATAGATAGATAGATAGATAGATAGATAGATAGATAGATAGATAGATAGATAGATAGATAGATAGATAGATAGATAGATAGATAGATAGATAGATAGATAGATAGATAGATAGATAGATAGATAGATAGATAGATAGATAGATAGATAGATAGATAGATAGATAGATAGATAGATAGATAGATAGATAGATAGATAGATAGATAGATAGATAGATAGATAGATAGATAGATCGATCGATCGATCGATCGATCGATCGATCGATCGATCGATAGATAGATAGATAGATAGATAGATAGATAGATAGATAGATAGATAGATAGATAGATAGATAGATAGATAGATAGATAGATAGATAGATAGATAGATAGATAGATAGATAGATAGATAGATAGATAGATAGATAGATAGATAGATAGATAGATAGATAGATAGATAGATAGATAGATAGATAGATAGATAGATAGATAGATAGATAGATAGATAAATACACTTAAACACTTAAACACCTCACTGACATACATCACATACGTAGAATATATTTACAGATACAGGAATGGAATGATGATAGTGTCATTGTCCAGTAGGGAAGTGTTCTTGTGCTGCTGGAGTGGAAAGAACAATAAAATATTTATATATATATATATAAAACAACAAAAATATATACATATATAAATATATACATATATAAGAATATGTAGTGGTAAAGTCTGTGCATGGGGCTAGTACAGCCAGTAAAGGGATGGACAGTGGGTTGGTATACAATAATGAGATGAGAGGAGAAGATTAGAGAAGGGGGGGGGCAGACGGAGGTAGACTCATGCAGGGAAGATCACTCCCCCCCCCCCCCTCCTCTTCAGCGTGGTGTTATAAAGCTGAATGGCTAAATGGAGATAAAAGTATAAAAAGGAGAAATAGATTTATTCCCAAGGATTCCATTCAATGCATCACAAGCTGCCTTAGTTTATTAAATGTGATCTGATCGGGTATTAAAATCTTGATCCACCTCTTTTCATCTCAGATTATAATTACTTTCTGATTATGTCGGCGAAGGAAACTTAAAGAAACCTTTCAAAAAATGTTATTAGACTTATACAATGTTTTTATATGAAAGTTTATATATAACCCATCGACCAAAGTGCTGAACAGGCTTGAAATATGAAAATAAAAGCATATAATAAAAACAAATAAAAAACACAGAGTACATAGAATATACAAAAGCCACAACAGCATAGATGTTTTAAATATTTGAAAAGTGTAATCTTCAGTGAGAAGTGGATCTTTATCAATGATTTAAATATCTCATCACCTATCATTTTATTTCTTTATTTTTAATTAACAGAAACTTCATTGTGTGACGGACATTTTAATAGTTCAATTCTCCTGCTAAAATATAATCAAACATTCACAAAAACTAATTTTTCTCTGGATCCCGTTTCTTGTTTTTTCGATTTCCCCCGACAAACAATCTGAGCTGGGATTGAAAAAAAAAAAGACAACACAGTCTAATCTGCTGGAATCAAAACAAGCCTTTAAAACCTCTCTGGTGTCCGGCGCTCTAATCTCTCCACTGGTCAGTGAAAAGTGCAGCGAGTGAAGATCAGGATTTACAGCCTCTGTCCGTCTCCTTGTGAATGAGGCCTGATGTTTCTGCTGCTTGAACTCAATTCACTTCAACGGGGAGCGATGTTAGAATCACGTAATGTGTCCCCGGGGGTTGGGGGGGGGTATAGATCGGGGGGATGCATATAGAAAATGGGATGTCATTGGTTTTTTCCTCTGCAGAGCCGCACCGCTGTGACGTAAGATCACTCCTCGCCATTCCGTTAATAGCGAGGGGCCTGCATCCCGTGATTGGTCTGAGTCAGCAGGTTGGTCACGTGACGCAGCAGAGCATCCTGGGATCCTGCGGTTTGGTGGTTTTGATGGTGGGCGACGAAATGGGGAACAGACGCAGGGAAGAAGAGGAAGAAGAAGAGGAACAGGTGATGAAAAAGAAGAAGATAACCAAGAGGATGATGAAATAGAGAAGGTGACGGAGAAGACGAGGAAGAAGAAGATGAAGAAGAAGAAACCTGGCCTCGGATGACATGTCGGTGTGAGCGCCACGAATCGATAATGGCGTCCATGAGTACAGAGACGCTGTTTCCACATCAGCGTAAAACAGAGATATTAATAGATTTCCTAACACTCCAGGTAAAACATGGAGCCATCGACCGCTCGGGAACAGCCTGCTCAGGAATATTGGATTATAAATCTATCAGCGCCTGCAGCCGCACACACACACGCACACAGGTCGCGACCTCCTGCCTGATGGTATGTTCACCACCGCTGCTGAGATTGGAGGGTGGAGCTGGATAATGGATCAGCACGACACCCTCATCCAGCAGGTCTCATTATCTAAAGTGACCACGCAGGAACCGGGGGGGGTCTGAAAGCGGCTTGAGACGCTCGCTCCCGCCCGGTGCCGCCCAGCGAGTGGAGGAGAGAGAGGAACGAGAGGAAATCGATGGATGGGACAGATAGCGAGCCGTGAGTGATGAGAGGCCGAGGCTGCAGCCGCTCGCCACAGATCTTAACTCTGCCCCCCCCACCCCCTGGGTTCTCTGCACACGGGGGGGGCGCCGTGACCTTGAGGAAGCTGTGACCTTCAGAGGCCTAGAGCTCCATTAGTGATGCTCATCACTTCATGTCGTGCTGCTGACGACGTTGTAGTTCTGTAACTTCTGACCCACACGTACAACACATTGGTTTATTACACGTTGGGTGAGAGGGGGGGGCTGGAACTAAAAGGGTCAAACTCTGCCCCCTATAGAGACAACACTGTTACTACACGCAGTGGGTGATTACCTCGTTAAAGACTTGAACAACGGGATTCAGGAAATAAAAATCCTTTTCATTTTCTGAATAGAAATTTTAATTTTCAGCCGTAATACTTTAACCATCCGAGGTAGATTTACCACGAGATCGTGAAATTATGTTATTTGCTCCTGCAGAAGCCACAAGTTCTGATATCAACATATTTTTTTTTAAAGTATGTTTTATTCAAGATATCAAGGATAAATACTACACTACCCACAATCCTCAGGGGTAATCGAACACATAATCAAACTCACAATGAAGTATTAGGGACATATTTTTAAAAAGAAAATGTTAGATTTCCAGAATGAGGTCATAATATTAAATGATTAGGTTCATGTAATTAGTTAAGTTTAGAAACAAGTTTGTGCAGATCTGTCAAATTTAAATGTTGTTTCATAACTTTTGAGCCTTGGCAGCGATATGAGCTCGACTGAGTTACCTTCAGTTAACGTCTAAAGCAGCGAAGCTTCTGTTCGTCTGTCCAGTGACGTGATGAGTCAGCACACGGCCGGGAGTCACTCAACATATGAGGTACACGCGATGCTCCTATATTTAAACATGTGACTCTGACGGCTGCAGGAGTCACACGACATGTTCATATTTACACACAGACCTGACGGACGTTGACTAACAACATGAGGAAGTGTGAGTCCAGACAAAAATAATCATGTCAAAGATATATTGGCTCCTTCGTGGGCGATGTCATCAAATCACTCGATGCTTGTGATGAAGTTTTTTAAATATGTTCATGAACCATAAACGATTGTTCAGCCTGCGTCCGACACACGTGACGAGCCTGACAGTTCAATTAACCATCAATTATAAATGTTGTTATAATGTTTAGTGATAAAATCGACAACTGGTTAATATGCAGATGTCGGTGAATAATAATTAAATGAAAGCTACATATTCTTGAATATTCTCAAGTGTCTGTTTTTCCTCCACCTGCTCGAACACAAGGTTTTTATATATTCAGATTTTTAATTGCTGTAATGGAACAACAAACTAAAGTATGAATGAATCAGCTTTTCCACTCCGAGTCCTGCTGGACAATCACAATGTAAACTTAGTGATGTTCTCTGTTCCCTGTACGAAAGAGGAAGTGATCTGTGTTTCATGTATGATGTCAAAACAATAAGCACCTATACGTGTATTTGTACGTCTCCACCAACTGTTGCCAAGTTGCATTTACTTTAATGACTTTAAAGTCTTAAGGGAATTCACTTCAATACATTTTGTCGTGATTAGTACCTGAAATGTTGAGTTATGCTTTGCACCGAAAAATCAAATCATTTCATCCTTGAATTCTGAAATGTTGCCTTCACAAGTGTAGGATGGGCCTTAGGTCATAGTGTCCTTGACCTTTAACCTCCAAATTCCAATCAGCTCATCCTTGAGTCCAAGTGAGCAATTGAGCCAAATTTGAAAGGATTCTCTCGAGGCGTTGTTGAGATGTCGTGTTCACAAGAGCAACAATGATGGAAAACCCTAAAACCTGATGCCTCCGGCCACAGATGTGAACATAACAACGAACAAAGCTAAAGTTTATGTTTTTAATGGTTTAATAAATATCACACATGATGTTTGAGGTGAGAATGAAGTCCCAGGTTTTTATTGAAATGTCCTCTTCAGCTCTGCAGCAGCGCCTGAGCCTGCAGCTCTTCTCCTCAGACGATGTAACGTGACACCTGACATCATCTGCTTCAGAGACCTTCGTCCTCTGAGTGAAACCAGATGTGATTCCCCTACATGGAGACTAGACCCTCCTCCTCAGACCTGGAGCTCCCCTCCAACTTCCTCAAAATCCTGCTCATATAACCTCACACACTGACCCACTGTACAGCAGAGGAGCAGGACGTCAGACTCAGGACTTCACCAAACTCTCAGACTTTGAACTCAAGGTAAAGTTTACTGTTTATTATTGATCCTGATTTACTCTGTTTGTGCATTTGAGAGAACAACTACTGTGCTAACTTTAAAGCAACGTATCCATGAGCTGAACAGCAACAATACAGAACTAGGAACCAGTAACTTCCCAGTAAAAACCTCAGGTTTGACTCTTAACATTTATTCTCTTTAAATTCAGGCTCTGATAAATTCTCAAGTTCCCTTTTCCAGCTGTGAAAGAAATCAGTGTTGAGCAGACGAGGATAAGAGAAAGATATTTGACCCAGTTGCATCTCAATAGAAAGATTTTTGGGAGTCGGGGCTGCAGCTGTAACTCTGCTCAGTTAATGTTAATGTTCTGAAACAGACTGAAGTCCTCACCAGGAGAAACGTCACGACTCGTGCAGCACCAGGCACAAACCACTTCCTGCTAACTGTAAACCATATTTCATACAGATCATCAGACTGTGACATTTAAATCAAGAGATTCAGTTCAAATCATCTGAAAGTGAAGCTTTGCTCGATCAGGTCTTGGTGCTGGAAGCAGGAAACGTGAAGCAGCTCAACACACAAGTTAATAGAAAAACAAGATGTTTTCTGCTTTCAGTTCAGTTCAGCTTAACTCAGCAGAAAGGAAACTTTACTGGAAACAAAGTGAGAGGGAGAGCTGATGAATAACAGATGGCAGGAAACTGAGGGAGGGAAAGAAAAAGTTCAGACTGCAGCAAAACTTTGTTTTTGAAGTTGAGAGAATAAGTCACAGATGAGAGGAACTCTGAAAAACTGCAATAACTTATACATGTGTAAGTATGTATACATAGGAATCACTTTTTTCCAATTTAATTATATTTGAATTTAAATACTTGTCATTGACCTTGTTTTAACTTTACACACGACAGTAAAAGTTGAAACTTCACAAAACAATAAAAAAGTTATTTTAGATGAATTCTTCGTGCTCGGGCTTCAGATAGAAAATGTTCATTTTCTCCAGATGTGATCGTGTCTGTGCAGAAAATTCAAGAAAAGACAACTTCAGTAATTCCTCCAGACTTTTGTTTGAGTGGAAACTGTTCTCGCAGCAGCTGCAGATGTTTGTGCTGAGTCACTCTGAAAGCAGTTTCTCCAGAATCAGCTGTTTGAAGGTTTCGATAGAAATATACGAGCAACACTAACAATAAACCACCCGACAGAAACACACGTACTTTAAAGTTAATGTGAACATTTAATAAATGGTTTATACTTTTTAAAATGCAATGAAGCAAACATCAGAAGCTTTTACAGCCGGCGTCAAAACAAAGCTCAGTGTTCATTTTTCAGTTTGAACCTGAGCCAACACCCGTCTGTAAGTATAGTGTGGCTGCAGGTAGTGTGTAGTAGGTGTACTGGGTTATGGTGTTGTGTTTGTAACATGAGATTGTGTGCGTTGCTGCTCCTGCAGGATGTTGTCGTGCGTGTGCGTGTTGCTGCTGGCGGCCTCGGCTCTGAGCCACCTGGACGAAGCCTTCCTGGACGCCCAGTGGGACGAGTGGAAGATCACACACCTGAGAGAATACAACGGCCTGGTCAGTGGGTTCTTTCCTTCCTGTTTGTGAAATGCAGAATGAAAAGGTTCAAAGACTGAGAAAAATGGAGGTGAAGATGAGAGAAGACTTAAAAGAAGAGGAAGTGTATAAAGTGTTAGAATCTTCAAGCCTGAAATGTGGCTCAAATATCCCAGAAACAAGCGTGGGCCTTAAATGATATAACCTTCAATTTAAATTCTTAAACATTTCACGTCAACATGTTGTGGGAAATATTAATATCTGAAACCACAAAGCTTCTTCCTCTCTTCTTCTTCTCCAATCTTCAACTTCTGTTCCTCAGTGATATGAATGTGAGTGTACCGCTGCATGAGTGACAGCGGAAAGGAAAGATCGGAGACTAAGCAGCATGTGGTGAATCATAAACTGCATGAATCTGTGGTGAAGCCTCATATTTCAATACCGACATGAAACACATGTACAGAATATATGGTTATTTTACCAAAACGTTTGTTTTTCAAACTTCTGATGCAAATTCCTGAAGATATAAAAAGTTCTTTAAAGTTCATTCAACATTTAGGAATGTTTAGCGACAGAGAATCAGCAGAAGTAAACCAAGAGGATTTAGAAAGAGTTTCATTCCAGCTGCTCGCTCTGTTCAGGGAGCATTTCTCTTCTGCTCCGGTCTCCTGTCTCCAGTCGAGCTCGGTTTGTCCTCTTGTCTCTCTGTGCTCCAGCGAGTCGCTCTGTGAGGACGTCTCTGTGAGGACGTCTCTGTGAGGACGTCTCTGTGAGGACGTCTCTGTGAGGACGTCTCTGTGAGGACGTCTCTGTGAGGACGTCTCTGTGAGGACGTCTCTGTGAGGACGTCTCTGTGTTTGACTCACTGTCTGTCTGCGTCTGACTCAGTTTTGCAGCCGCTCACTCCAGAGTGAGTCCGCTCTGTGTCTGCTGGATATTCACTCGGCTGAAAACACAGCACAGCTCTTGGAAAATTTCAAATTACAATCTTCATTATCTCAAGGCTTTAAAAAGCATTGAAGAACAAACAGCTTCTACAAAGAGCAGCGCTGAAGACTGTGGAGAGAAAAACCTCCTCATCATAGAAACCTCTGGGACCAGAAATCTGCCTTGACCAGTTGAACGGAGAACTCAAAATTAATAATAATGAAAGTTCAATGACCAGTGCTGTATTTTAACTCTCAGTTTGAAACCTGTGGTGATGCTGGTCACATGTTCTCTCTCTGAAACTGTGACCTGCAGTGAAGCTTGAATATGAAACTTCTCCGTCCTGGTGACTGTGGGTTAGTTTGTCTCGAATGACGAAACCTCCCTCGAGCAAATTAAACAAATAAACAGGAACTTCAGTTTGCAGCCTTTTGGAAATGAACCTGTCTGAGTTACTGGCTGAGGACTGGGAGGACTGGGAGGACGTCGTGCTGTCAATTCTCATTGTGCTCGTCCTGCTTTACTTTTACTTCTGTTCTGTTACTCCATCTGTCTCGCTTCCACTTTGAGCCAAAACACAGAAGTAGAGCGAGCGGTGCTCCTCCCTCGGCATGTGACAGCACTCGGGCTGAAGAGAACGTGAAGATTCACTCTTATGCACAACTTCTACTCGTGGGACGATGCAGCAGCAGCTCAGATTTCAGTTCCATCAGAGAGAAGCTTCCTGTCTCGTCAACAGAAAATCAAACATCAGGTGAATCTCAAACTGTGGAGCGCTTCTCCAGATGTATTCTGGATCTGATAGATGTTCTGTCAGTGCAGCCGTCACCAGATGTCCCACATTTCAGTGGAACGGAGGAATTTCCTCTTCCTCTTCCTCTTCCTCTTCCTCTTCCTCTTCCTCTTCCTCTTCCTCTTCATGTGTTTTCCTTCCTGTCTGTGAAAAAGGAAACAAACACAGTTTAGCTGGTGTTAAACATCTGCTTTCTCCGCCTCCAGCCAGAGGTCAGCGCTCCACGGCTGCAGTGTGTGTGTGTGTGTGTGTGTGTGTGTGTGTGTGTGTGTGTGTGTGTGTGTGTGTGTGTGTGTGCACTCTATCCACAGCGCAGTTTGTGTGGACGTGCACTCACTCATTTGAACGTGTGTGTGCGTTCACATGCTCACGATGTGTGGTTGCAGTCAGCAGAACAGATTCTGCTTTAGCTCTCTTTCTCTGTCCTGGTGATTTTAATCACTCTCTCTCCATCGGTTCCTCACGGTAATAGAATCTGTCTTGGTGCACAATTTGCATTTTCCATTAGCGAGAGTGAAATAAGACAGAAACAATGATCGAAGTCTCTCCAGTGGGTTTTAAGACCATGGATGTGAAGCTCGGGTGTTTTTCAGGGAACCAACCAACCAAGCAATTGACTCAATTAAATCCTACATTGAGACTTTAAGCAGCACTGACATCATGTGAATGTAGTTTAACTGCAGTTCAGTCTTTGACTGGATGTAAAAATTCTGTCATAGACAATAATTGCTTTGGACAGTCGTGTTGCAGTAACTACACAAGCAGCTCGAGGGAAACCTGGTAACCTGCACCAGTTTAACTGTCCCAGTTAATGAAGTGGGGCACTCACACAGCTTCCTCGTCTTTTTTTCACTAATTAAAATGTAAATTTGCCCTATTTGTCCAGATTGAGGTGTTGGTGCAGGAGTTAAATAAAACTTCAGTTTGACTGGAGGAGAATATTCGCTGGTATTTCACGGCCTCTTTATGAAGCCAGGACTTTGTTATATCCAAAAGAAATGCAGACTTCAGTACGTCTTCATGATCCCATAATCCTCTGGTGTTTAATGATGCCTTCAGGTGAATCTGTCAACTTGTAAATTTGGAATTATTCTGACATCACTTCATATTTATTTCAGATCTTGTTTTGTATTTCGCTGCATCAGAAGAATACAAATCTAAAGCTTCTCAAACAGAGGTCCTTGATCTCTGGAGGTGTGAAGAACACAAACATTTATTTTGCTTTTGTGTGTGTGTGTCAGGACGAGGAGGGGATCCGCAGGGCCGTCTGGGACAAGAACATGCGAATGATCGCAGCCCACAACGAGGAGGCAGCGCTGGGAATGCACTCGTACGAGATGGGGATGAACCACCTGGGAGACATGGTGAGTACGATTCTGATCCATGTGGAGAAAAGGTTCAAGTTGTAACGACTCCTCAGGACGTCTGTGTCTGGCCTCATCCGTCCCCTTTGAAAAACCTCATCCCACACCCATCTGACTTTAAAAACAAACATGTCCCACAGACACAACTCATGCATCTCACCAGTTCCAGAACAAAACCAGTCTCCACTGGTCTGGGTTGTTCTCCATGATATCAGTGGCTCAGTGCAGCTGCTGTGGAGCCTCCACATCTGTCTCAGGTTAATCAAGTAAGAAAGAAGTATAATAATAAAGCCTGTGTGAGCTATTAACATATAACTAATCATTGTTTTTATTATAGATTTACATGCTCTGTGTTCTCTGTGAGGAAATCGCCGTAAAAATTTTCTTTTGTTTCCTCCTCCCTCCAGAGATTCACTTTATGACACAAGATAAGATAAGATAATTTGAGCCAAATAAACAGAGAAATATAACGGTAGCAATAAAATATACTATGTAAACAAGCTGCATGTAACATATTTGCACACGGACAGATGTTGAAACTGCACTCGTTTCAGAACAAACAAGAAAAAAAACGTTTATTCGTACAGAACAAGTCAATTCAAAGTGTTTTACATAAAACGTTACAGGCGTCAGGATAAATTGTCAAAGTGACATAAGACAAAACAAAGAAGAAGCATTAAAAACGTTTCAAATAGAATCAAAGACAAATTTGTAATTATTTGATTTAGTAAAAATCTTTGGTATTAATTTTAAAGAACTGATGAAACTATCAATAATTAAAAGATTATTGCTGATTGATTTCCTGTTGATCTGTAGATTCAGCTTCAGTCTCGCTGTCGGAACTGAGACCTGAAGATCGTTAGCAGCTCTAACAAGTGATAACTGGTCCGTCTGCAAACATCCTCCATTAGCTTCACATCGTCTCACACCAGCGTCTCACACATCAAACTAAACGTGTCTCATCTCCAGGGACGTGTTCGGTAACAATCTGATCCTAATCTCAGATATTCACCTTTTCTCCTCCTCGGCTGCTGTCGACTCTGTTTCTCTTTCTTCTCATCGTGTTGCAGCTCGACGGGAAAAAACCCAAATATGAGCCGTGGTTAATGATCCTTTTCACGAGGAAGCTGTCAAACAAGCTCACGTTGTTTGGGCTCATTCCTCAGGCGTCAGAAACACAAACACACACGGCTGAGTTCTGGTTAAATGGAGGATTTCATGTTTGAGAACAGGTGGCTCGGAAAGGAAGGACGTGTTGAAGTGAAATGAGAGAAATGAACAGATGGTGGGAGTTTCTTCCATTAGTGACTATTGGTTTACAGAGCAACGTGTAATCAAAGCACCGGAGAACTTTAATAAAACTAAAACTTGTCGTAGCTTTTCTACTGTCCTTTTTGACATTTGCTAAATCACCACATTTCACTAAACTGAGTTAAACCCATTTCTTCATAAAATACATTTCATCCTCCGTCAGAATCAAATCCTCCGTCCTTCATATCGTCTCTGAATTGTTCTTGGATCTAAAAATAAATCCTCTCTCGTTCTTTCCCCCAAAAACATTTTCATCTCACGCGATTATTCCAGGAACGAGCAAAGTTTCAAACCATCTTTTGTGAGCGTAATATAACGCGTAACCTTCGACCTCTGGCGGCTCCTGTTGGTATAAACCTAGAGATTCGAACCTGCTGTTGCACAATATCTGAGTCTGATGAAAACATGACCTGTGTTCACGCAGACGTCAGAGGAAGTGGCCGAGAAGATGACCGGCCTGGTGGTCCCTCTGGAGCGCGAGCGCAGCTTCACCATGGCTCTGGACGACAAGGTGTCCAAACTCCCCAAATTTGTCGACTACCGCAAGAAGGGCATGGTGACCGCGGTGAAGAACCAGGTGAGACCGACAAGATCTTATCTAACATCCAGGGTTTAAAAAACTGTTGGATTTGGTTGTTTTTCTAGAGAAAAAACATTTTCATTTGATGTTAAAAGTCAAGATAACATTGTTTAAACTGAAAATGTGAAATGAGTTTATCCAATGTAACTACTGAGAAATACAATTTACAGAACAATAACCATATATATATATTATGAAACAAAGTTTATTTAACAAACAGGGAAGTGAAAGCTGCAGGTCTAAGAAATATGACCAAATTAACAAAGTAAGCTTTCGAGAAACCAGATCATGTGACGAAGGCGTTTTCGACCCTCGTCACCTCAGCAGGTCCAAGACAAATCACTGTGTCATCTGAGGAATCGAAAGTGAAACAGCCGCAGGTCAATAGAGGAAGTTTCGATTCCTGTAACTGAAATTAGTTACAGATTGAATTTCCTGTTGAGTTTGAGCATGTGATGATGTTTTTTAGGGGATTTGGGGAAAAAGTTTGTCTGATGGTTTGATGTAACGAGTCGTTAGTCGAGGAGTTCGAGCTGAGCAGGAAGTTCAGAGGCGGAAACATGTTGTCGTACATCTGTGCTTTGTGCTCACAGGCACGTTGTGTTATTATTAGACTCAAGCTCTAGTGTTAGTGTTGTTTAATTTGTACATTCTCTTAATTATCAGCATTTATAATTGTTCTTTCCTTTTTGTTTGAAAACTCAAACCTTGTGGGGAAAAAACTCTACACAATTATGTGTATTTTATGTGGTTTAATGTAGCATTCAAGTGTAAATAAATAATAACAACATCGATAACAACAATAATATTTATCATAACATGGTCACTTTGATGTGTAGTTTTTGTGTTTTTGATTAAATTGCATTATTAAGCAGAATAACTATGTAATATAAATTATGCTTTTCAACACTTTCTCAGGGAATGAATCCAATGACTATTATTATTGATAAAGTAATAATACAAATGATACAGTAAGTTTGATTAATTAAAATTTTAATAAAGTTACTAGCACAACTGTCAAATGAAAAATTACACATTTGCAAATTGATCAATTTGTGAGAACAGACTGAGATGAGAGTAACTGACGGAGTGTGAGGTTCAAGTGGACCCTGTCTCCCCCTGGTGTTCGACACACTGACCTGCAGGTATCGTCAGTGTGTTTGTTGAGTTGTGTCGTTGGAGTAAACGCTCACACCTCTGCAGTCATAGTCTGCCCTCTAGTGGAGAAACAAACATGCTGCATCTTCCCATCCTTCTTAGTTGTAAAGTATTTGTTTGAGGTGTTCAGTTGTTTCCTGCAGTTTCCTTTTGGTTTGTATTGTTTAGTGATATAGAAACAAACCTGGATTCTACAGACACAGTTCTCACATGTATATTCTCTATTCCCCCCCCCCCCCGCCCTCCTGACAGGGCTCCTGTGGCTCCTGCTGGGCCTTCAGCTCCTGTGGGGCCCTTGAGGGCCAGTTGGCCAAGCAGACGGGTCAGCTGGTGGACCTCAGTCCTCAGAACCTGGTGGACTGTGTCACAGAGAACAACGGCTGCGGAGGAGGATACATGACCAACGCCTTCAAGTACGTCCAGGAGAACGGAGGCATCGACTCGGAGGAGGCGTACCCGTACGTTGGAGAGGTGAGCGGGTCGCACGGACACACAGGACTGGTTTAATCCTCGTCCATTTCCTTTCCCAGTGAAAACAGAGAAACTAGAAACTAAAATTCTCTCTCCTCTCGCCTGCAGGACCAGTCGTGCAACTACAACTCCTCCGGAATGGCGGCTCAGTGCAAAGGCTTTAAGGAAGTGCCCGTGGGCGATGAGCACGCTCTGGCTGTGGCTCTGTTCAAAGTGGGTCCAGTGTCTGTCGGCATCGACGCCACACAGAGGGGCTTCCAGTTCTACCAGAGAGGTCAGAGATCCAATCACATGGCTGCTGACACACCATCAGCATATTACTTCAATTAAAATGGGCCTATTGTTTCTAAAGGGGCATTCAGCTGCAACATGACACGTCACCTCTAGATGTCACTATATCCTGCACAATGAACCTTTAACAACAAGTTCGGGGTCTTAGCAGATACATTTATTTAAAAAGTTGACTTTAAAGCAACACTCTGAGCTCAGGGTCTCTCCTCCTCCTGTGTGTCGTGTTCTCAGGTGTTTACTACGACCGCAACTGCAACAAAGACGACATCAATCACGCCGTGCTGGCGGTCGGCTACGGCATCAGCTCCAAGGGGAAGAAGTACTGGATCGTCAAGAACAGGTGGGAGGCGTCACCTGTCTGTCGGCAGCAGGCGGCTGGTCATGTGACCTGATGCTTCTGTCGACCACGTCCACGACAAACTGACAATGTAAAAACGCTGCTCGCCCCTCTCTCACTTCTCTCTCCTTCCTTCTCTGTCACAGCTGGAGCGACACCTGGGGCAACAAGGGCTACATCCTGATGGCGCGTAACCGTGACAACTTCTGCGGCATCGCCAACCTCGCCAGCTACCCCATCATGTGAGGGGGCGGAGCTCAGAGGAGGACGGAGGGGGACGAAGGGGCTTTGATTGGACCACGTGAAGACAGCTCCTCCCCAAATCTTAGTTACTAACTAAATTAAATTCTATCAACAAACGTGTTTTTCTAAATTTGAATTGGACTTTTCCTGAGTGAATCTCCTCTGGAATCAAACAGGAGTTAGATGTTTTGGACTCTTGGATTTCAGGCGTCTGTCGAAATGAGGACGTTTGGTTATCTTCAGTTATTTGAGGCACTTTAAAGCCCTGAGGTATTTTTCAGGTTTTATCTCCAGAGCAGCAGGCGTCAGAAAGAAACTCGACACAAACCTCCAGGGACGCGATGTTAGAAACTGTCCTCGGCCCCTCGTTCGATCCACAGGGAACAAACCGGGTTCACAGTGTTTGTCTGTGACTGTTCAGATTCTTTCAGTTTAATCAGTTTGTGAGGAGGAGACATTGCTGGGCGATGGAGGCTCCTCCTCTTCTCACCTTTCAAATCACTTTTAATGAAGTTTTTCTGTTCAGCACTTTTTTCCGATGATTAAACTGGAAACTGATGTTTTCTATGAACTTGAATAAAGGTTTAATTTTGAGATGGACTGTGTCGTGCAGTATTTATTGCAGCTAAGATGTCAGAAAATAGCCAGAAGTAGAAATTTAACTGGATCTTCAGAACGTAAACTAATGAATTAAACTTCTCAGTCTAGAGTGTGAACATTTGTTAAAGCTAACATGATTTATTACAAAAACGTGAAACACGAAATTGCTGTAACTTCAGTGTTCAAAATAAATTGTTTAACAGCATAGATGTTGTTTTAATCAATAAAATAAAACCATAACCAACAGGTTGACATGAAGCTGTTTCCTGTACGTAATTCGGACAGAATCAACCTCCATGACTCTGTTGATTTTTACATTTTATACATCTGTTATTAAATAAGAGAAATAAATAAGACACACTCTGGACTCAGAAGTTTAGCTGATTTCTTCGTAGAATATAAATCCAGAACAATTTCTCTGCACAGGAGAGTTGTGCAGAGAAATTAAACCTAAACCTAAAACCTTCTAACTTGAGAACAACAGATATTCTGTACAACATATTCTCGAAATTACACTTATCAAAAAGAATAAATACACATAAATATATATATATATATATATATATATATATATTGATTTACTCACAAGAACAAGAAAGAAAATCACAAAGATTATTGAAAAGAAGACAAAAAATAACAATACAGGACTCTTTCGAGGCCCTGTAATTGGAATGAGTTCACTTGAAATCCTTTAACGAGGATCCATTGGAGGGAAAGTCTGCTGCCAACCGGCACTGATATTGTTACATGGACATAAACCCGATCATAGAGACCTTCAATTGAAGATCTCATGACGAGCCCAACGACAGTTGGGCTAGCCGCCACCTGCGCCACGTACCATCTCCTGCCTGAGATGTCCTACAGACAGACAGACAGACAGACAGACAGACAGACAGGCAGACAGACAGGCAGGCAGGCAGGCAGACAGACAGACAGACAGACAGACAGACAGACAGACAGACAGACAGACAGACAGACAGGCAGACAGACAGGCAGGCAGGCAGGCAGACAGGCAGACAGACAGGCAGGCAGAGAATTTAAAGGCAGTTTTACTGTTCTACAAATTAGACAAGTTCACTAGTTTTGTTTCATTTAAAATCGTAATAATTGAAATGAAAGGTAGGTATTAAGTTGAGCTACGTGAGGTGTATATTGTGGTATATTATAATGCTGCTTATACTTCAACTCTGTCAGAAAACAGTAAACAAAAATGTGTGTGTACTGTGTTGTCAGCTTTATAGAGATTATGTAAGTCACTCTTGATTATTATGCACAAAATTGATTTATCTCATTTACAAAATTTGCAGCATAATGCCAAGAAAAGACAGACTCCAAAAGCAGAAGGACAGGGAACTGCAGCAAGCAGCTCAGGGTAGCAGCTCTCTGTTATATTGGATCAGGCCATCAACTAGTAAAACAAATGAGGGAGACTCAGTAAGTTTTTATTTATTTATTATTATTATTTTTAATTTCATAAATAATTTTGGCGATGGGTGCCCTTTTTTTTTTGGTTGGAGCACCTGCCCCCCAAAATGTCTGTGCACGTGCCTGCCTAACCCTAACCCTAACCCTAAGGGGAACCACGGGGTGTGGATTGTGGGCTACGGTTCTGAGAGCGGGCAGGACTACTGGCTGGTGAAGAACAGGTGAGACCGAGTAGAAGGCAACAGAAATGACTAGCCCAACAACAATGGCAAAAAACGTGGACAACTACCAAACGACATTTTAAACCACGACAAACATGCCCAAAATATGTTTCAGGGTTCCTATGGTCATGAAAAACCTGGAAAAGTACATTTAAGTTTCTTTGGATATGTTAAAACAAAACACGTAAATGAGGATTTGTCTGCACGACATCTGGATATATGTTCATCAAACCGCGGTAATTCCAGCTCCACTTGCCTATCTTAAAGTTGCTGCAGTTAAAAAGCAAGGAGTTGGATCTCGGGATTGAGGTCTGCTGTGTTGGACAGCAGACTGGACAACCACTGGAGGATGTGGAAGGAGCATCACGGGAAGTCGTATCCAGATGAGGCGATTCCTCTTTGTTAAAAAAGCTCGGTCACAGATTTTACTCGTGACTGGAAATCAAATCAGTGTGTTTGCAGATTTGTAAAATCCATATTTATCACGAAGTGGTTCACGGTTGGGGTATCAATAGTTTAGACAACCTTAGTGCTTGGTTTCTCCTGTAAGAAATGACTTAATCTAACTCCAAAAGTTTAGCATTCAAAAGCTAAACGGTATGCCGAGCCGCTCTTCTGGATACATCAACCGGATGTATTTTCCACTCTGACCACTAGATGGCGGAGTGCTTCCAATACCTTCCTTGACAGGTATAAAGTTTGCTGTCAACTGTCATTAATCGGATCATTCCCGTTTCCGTCTCCCCACAGAACCAAAGACATCGCGAAATGACATAAGCATAACTGGGAAAATAACACTGCTATAACTATCCTGTTTTAGCTAAAGCTTTTTGTTAAGGATTGACCCTAGGGGCTAGTTTGTTAGCATGCTAATGCCGATTACTGTAATTGTGTTGAGACTATGTGCTTATAGGAGAGCTTGCGGTGACGAGGCAGTATTTCACTTATAGTGAGTGTCACTGGCCTGTATTGATTTGAGCTGGATTTCGCTTGTTTATGTGTATTACAACGTTATATGCAACTATTACTAGACTAAAAGCCGAATTTCCTTCTCTATAAACCTCTGCAACCTCGCCTAATTGCTGGCAGTTAATGCCCGTTGAGAGGATGCGAGTTCGGCGTTCGCGCGACACCAACTGGCAATAACGGGCAGAAACATTTACATTTACGCCTCAGGCCAAATCCGTGTCATGGACGCTGTGTGAATCAGTTTGATCTCCTCACTTCAGGTTCAGCAATGCTGCTACAGCCCCTCCTACCGCGCCGCCACCTGCGCCACGTACCATCTCCTGCCTGAAGACGAAGAGGACCTTCTAAAGGAAGCGGTCGCCAAAAATGGGCACATCGCCGTGGTGATCAACGCCACGAGGCCCGGGTTAGTGACCCCTGTCAATCAATCAATCAAGTTTTATTTGTATAGCCCACATTCACAAATCACAATTCGTCTCATAGGGCTTTAACATGGTGTGACATCCTCTGTCCTTAACCCTCAACAAGAGTCAGGAAAAACTACTAAAAACCTTTTTTAACAGGTAAAAATATGTAGAAACCTACTTATTCAAAATGGTTCAAAATGGTTAGGGTTAGGGCAATACGCCACGGCCAGTTTTATTTAGTCTAGTTTGGAGGTTTAGGCAAGGGTCCATAGTGTTTACAGTTAGGGCAAAAGTCTAAGGTTAGGTTTAGTGGGAGAGGCTGTGTGACCTAGGTTTAGGCAATAGTAGAGTAGGTTTAGGTTTAGGCTCGGGTAGAAAATGGTTAGGATTAGGGCAACATCGTCTCCTTTGGCGAAGGATGAACCTTCGCCGGACCTCAATGTTAGGTTAGACATAAATATTCCTTTGATCTATGACCACTGTCACTGCAAGAGTGGAGTTGTTTGTTTACGGCTCAGCATCAAAGGATTCATGGTCCATGTATGTCCGCGATACAGAACATCATGTTTCACTTTCAAGGCTAGCAGGCTAGCCACTACTCTACGTCGGGAGGGAACCAAACCACGAGTTCGCTTTTAACACAACATCGTTGGGCACCTGGTGGTTAGTGAGTGTCTCCTAATGGCCATCGTCGGTGTGTTGTTAGCGTGAACCGGATACAGCTCACTTTGAAACAAGGGTCAAAGCTAAATGCTGAACACGTTGTGTGGCCACTCGTCTTTGTCAGACAGCGGGTGAACCGTTAGCAAGTGGGTCGCTCGGTCAGGAAATGCTGTCTGGGCCCTTTCAGCCCCGCTGATCTCCCCCCCAGGATGCAGTGCGACAACCAGCAAATTAACAGTGTCACCAGTGGCCAGGACCACCCAGTGAAGCAGGTGCGGTTGGGCAGCTCTGAGCCCAGCGATGCCACCACACAACCCAGTCAGGAAAACCTGGGACCGCAGCTCAAACTGCTCCCTCTCAACGACCAGATCCGAGAACTACAGACCATCATCAGAGACAAGACAACCAGCCGAGGAGATTTCATTTTTTGTGCCGACCGTCTGATCAGACTAGTAGTTGAAGAGGGCTTGAATCAGCTCCCCTACTCAGAGTGTACTGTGACTACACCAACAGGGTACAAGTATGAAGGTGTCAATTTTGAAAGAGGCAACTGTGGAGTCAGCATAATGAGGAGTGGCGAGGCCATGGAACAGGGTCTCCGGGACTGCTGCCGCTCCATTCGCATCGGCAAGATCCTCATCCAGAGCGATGAAGAGACACAGAAAGCCAAGGTCTACTATGCCAAGTTCCCCCCAGATGTGTACAGAAGAAAGGTGCTGCTCATGTATCCCATCCTCAGTACAGGGAACACAGTGATTGAAGCAGTGAAGGTGTTGATAGAGCACGGAGTTCAGCCCAGACACATTATCCTCCTCAGCCTCTTCTCCACACCTCATGGAGCCAAATCTATAATCCAGGAGTTCCCAGACATCACCATTCTGACCACAGAGGTTCATCAAGTGGCTCCAACACATTTTGGACAGAGGTACTTTGGCACCGACTAAACTGAGGAAGACCTGAGGAACATGATGTGCGACCTGTTTTGACTAGAAAAGCTATATAAATACAAATCCATTTACCATTTTAATGGCGTGTAATCAAATTTGATGCCACGCCACAGTCACACCTACACCCATTGAAAATTACTCCAGAATACGTAAATTTACACCACTTTCTAATTTTCTGCAAATTTTGAGCATGTTAAAGCCCTCAAAAAGCCAATTCATTTGCCTTAAAAATAACAATAATAATAATCATTACAATTTCAATAGGGCCTCACCCTGTCTCACTCAGTTCGGTGCCCGGGTCCTAAAAGCAATGTAAGCAGGGGTTAATTTGTGCCGGATCATGCCGGAACAGGATCCGGCACCTCTTGGTTTTGGCCTGCCCGTGTTCCGGGACTTATTTGGGCTGATCCGGTACCTCTCGTATAGAAAAAAATATGAATACAGAGCTGACAACACTCACGCTTTCGGCGTGTGACACACATCCAATTTGTCACGCCAAAAAAAAAAGTGATTTCTTACAAGTGGCCAATACGTCGATCGTGAATGCTGTGTGGTAGTAGGGATGACCTGCGTTTTGTTCCGGCTGACCATTTTTTAATGTATTTTCTTTTGTAGGTGTTAGCAACAGCAGCTTACGTCAAAAGAACACTGACACTTCCTGACTTTACGAAACTAACTGTCTCATGTAGTGTATACATTTTTTTTTAAACTGTTGTTAAAGGCATTGCACAGACCGAGACTATACAACAGTTAAACATGTGGATATGTTTACGTGGAAGGCAACAGAAATGATGTTAGATCATAAACTGCCTTCATATGCTGCTCTCTGCAGTTGTCCAGGTAAGACCAAAGTAACAGAGCATTTAGTAATTCAGTAATTGTAATGTAGTTATAAAAACAGAGTGATAGGAATAGTTGGGATGGCAGAAAACTTGGACAACTACCAAACAACATTTTAAACCACGACAAACATGCCCAAAATATGTTTCAGTGTTTCTACGGTCATGAAAAACCTGGAAAAGTACATTTACATTTCTTTGGATATGCTAAAACAAAACACGTAAATGAGGATTTGTCTGCAAGACATCTGTTCATGTGTTCATCCAACCGCGGTAATTCCAGCTCCACTTGCGTATCTTAAAGTTGCTGCAGTTAAAAAGCTCTTGGGTCTTCTTCAGATCTTATTAGGCAAGTGAAAAAGCAAAATATTTCTATCTGAGCTGTGAGGTCCTTCCACTACAACGCTCAGAGCATGAGTGAGTGAGGAGACTGAGAGCTCCTCTATTTATAGGCTGCCTTCACAGACTCCTCCCCCTTGTCTATTCCACTGTGATCCTTTTATTCTATAACCGTGTATAAAAATAAACTTATTTATATATATTCTCATTCATGATACCGTGTATCTATGAATATATTATATTTTATTTGACTTATGTGATATATTTATTTATATATATTCTATTTAAAATAAAATTGTGACTTTAAACAAAGTTCGTATCGATGAACTGTGATTGCTTTAACTCACATTTCAAATTACATGTTACTAATTCGAGTTGTCTACATCCATATATTGTTTTTGTAATAAATCATGTTATTACTCCTTCGTGACGTCTACGAATTGTCTTTTTCAATAATCTTTGTGATTTTTGAGTTTCTTTCTTGTTCTTGTGAGTAAATCAATATATATATGAGTGTATTTATTATTTTTGATTAGTGTAATTTCGAGAATATGTTGTACAGAATATCTGGACTTAGCTAAACACTGTTTTTCTCAAGTAAGAAGGTTTTAATGTTTAGGCAAAGGTCCATAGTGGTTAGGGGTAGGGCCAATGGTTAGGTTTTAGGCAGAGAGAACGCTGGTTAGGTTTAGGCAATAGTAGAGGACACTTACGTTTAGGCATGGGCTCAAAATGGTTAGGGTTAGGGCAATACGCCACGGCCAGTTTTATTTAGTCTAGTTTGGAGGTTAGGTTTAGGCAAGGGTCCATAGTGGTTACAGTTAGGGCAAAAGTCTAAGGTTAGGTTTAGGGGGAGAGGCTGTGTGACCTAGGTTTAGCCAATAGTAGAGTAGGTTTTATGTTTAGGCTCGGGTAGAAAATGGTTAGGATTAGGGCAACATCGTCTCCTTTGGCGAAGGATGATCCTTCGCCGGACCTCAATGTTTACACACTTTGAGGAAATGTCCCAATTCTGAGCGAGAGAGAGAGACGTCACCTTTGCAAGACATAAATATTCCTTTGATCTATGACCACTGTCACTGCAGGAGTGGAGTTGTTTGTTTACGGCTCAGCATCAAAGGATTCATGGTCCATGTATGTCCGCGTTACAGAACATCATGTTTCACTTTCAAGGCTAGCAGGCTAGCCACTACTCTATGTCGGGAGGGACCCAAACCACGAGTTCGCTTTTAACGCGACATCGCTGGGCGCCTGGTGGTTAGTGAGTGTCTCCTAATGGCCAGTGTCGGTGTGTTGTTAGCGTGAACCGGATACCGCTCACTTTGAAACAAGGGTCAAAGCTAAATGCTGAACACGTTGTGTGGCCACTCGTCTTTGTCAGACAGCGGGTGAACCGTTAGCAAGTGGGTCGCTCGGTCAGGAAATGCTGTCTGGGCCCTTTCAGCCCCGCTGATCTCCCCCCCAGGATGTCGTGCCACAACCAGCAAATTAACAGTGTCAGCAGTGGCCAGGACCACCCAGTGAAGCAGGTGCGGTTCCCCCCGGTGCTGGGCAGCTCTGAGCCCAGCGATGCCACCACACAACCCAGTCAGGAAAACCTGGGACCGCAGCTCAAACTGTTCCCTCTCAACGACCAGATCCGAGAACTACAGACCATCATCAGAGACAAGACAACCAGCCGAGGAGATTTCATTTTTTGTGCCGACCGTCTGATCAGACTCGTAGTTGAAGAGGGCTTGAATCAGCTCCCCTACTCAGAGTGTACTGTGACTACACCAACAGGGTACAAGTATGAAGGTGTCAATTTTGAAAGAGGCAACTGTGGAGTCAGCATAATGAGGAGTGGCGAGGCCATGGAACAGGGTCTCCGGGACTGCTGCCGCTCCATCCGCATCGGCAAGATCCTCATCCAGAGCGATGAAGAGACACAGAAAGCCAAGGTCTACTATGCCAAGTTCCCCCCAGATGTGTACAGAAGAAAGGTGCTGCTCATGTATCCCATCCTCAGTACAGGGAACACAGTGATTGAAGCAGTGAAGGTGTTGATAGAGCACGGAGTTCAGCCCAGACACATTATCCTCCTCAGCCTCTTCTCCACACCTCATGGAGCCAAATCTATAATCCAGGAGTTCCCAGACATCACCATTCTGACCACAGAGGTTCATCAAGTGGCTCCAACACATTTTGGACAGAGGTACTTTGGCACCGACTAAACTGAGGAAGAGCTGAGGAACATGATGTGCGACCTGTTTTGACTAGAAAAGCTATATAATTTTGAGCATGTTAAAGCCCTCAAAAAGCCAATTCATTTGCCTTAAAAATAACAATAATAATATCCTTACAATTTCAATAGGGCCTCACCCTGTCTCACTCTGTTCGGTGCCCGGGTCCTAAAAGCCATGTAAGTCTAGGTCAGGGGTGCCCACACTTTATAGGCTAGAGCTACAAAAATGTACTGGAATAAGAACAAATGAAGGTGACGCTGCATTGTTTCAATATTCAAAGATTTATTGATAAACTAACAGGTAACATGGAGCTATAGATGGTTGTAACTTTTACTTAAATAACTATGTACAGTAGGCTCTCTCTCAAAGTTCTCAATCAATTAACAGATTTATTAATAAACTTAAATGTAACATGGAGCTATAGTTGGTTGTAACTTTTACTTAAATAACTATGTACAGGAGGCTCTCTCTCAAAGTTCTTTGCTTTTAGCTGTAAAATAGTTTGTAGTTCCAGGCCTAGTGTAGAAAACGCAGGTGTGATCTCTCTGTCCCTCTCTCAGACTGTCCATTCACTTCCCTGCATGTACAAAGCACAAGAAGCAATCGAGTTAAGAAACCAAACTAACAAGTACAGCTGTACATAGTCCTGACCACACATACACATCAGAAGCTACAGCAAAATAGAATACATTTCAATAGATTTAGAATAGCACAGCAGCAGCACAGGCACCCATACACCAGCAGAGCTATCCGTGGTCCTGAGCACATAGCAGAAGCCACAACACATTTAGCTTACATTTCAACATATTTACAGTAGGGTACCTACCTTATTCTGATGATTTGCACTGAATGGAGCCAGCCAGGGATGCATAGTCCGTACAGTAGCTGCTGATAGCCAGCCTCAAGCACACTTCCAAATGATCATCAGTCAAGGTGGAACGGTATTTGGACTTAATAATCTTCATGTGTGAAAAAGCTAAATAGGTGGAGCCGAATAATGCAGTCAAAGAGGTAGCACATTTCCTCATGTTAGGGTACTTTTCCTCCGTGAGTAGGTTCCAGAATTGTCCATGAGCCCTGGACTTAAGCTGAATTTCAGCTTGTAGTGTCAAAATTTCATCCTCCACTCCAGATGAGTTCAGGTCAAACAGTGTTGCAATTTCTGATGCGAGTGAATCAACCTCAGCATCTTCTCGAAAAGGGAAGCACATGAATCTAGCGACTGGCTCCAGTAAAACAAAGTCTTGAAAGCGTCTGTCAAACTCTGACAGACAGTCATCAATCTGCTCTATGTAGCGTGCACTTTCAAGTTGCACATTCGCCTTGCCTTGCATCTCCAGCTCTGATGCGAGGTTCTTGAAGTTTGCCAAATCATGGCGCTGCATCTTTGAGGACAGATGTCGCATTTTCCGTTTGAAAGCATTAACGGAGCTGATCATATTGATAATGGTTTTGTCTTTTCCTTGCAGCTCTACATTAAGGTCATTCAACATGTTGGTCAGATCAGTTAAAAATGCTAAGTCTAGCAGCCACTGATGGTCATTCAGTTTGTTATATTCTGCATGTTTAGCTTCACGGGAAAACTCTTTAATCTCCGGACAGAGGTCTCGAAATCTTTGCAGGAATTTCCCTCGACTAAGCCATCTCACGTCAGTGTGTAGCAATAACTCTGAGTACTCACAGTCAGCCTTCTCAAGATGCGCACGGAATAGCCTTCTTTGAAGAGATCTGGCACGAATAGAACAGGCGATCTTCATTGCCACATCCATTATCTCCTTCATGTTGAGCATTTTTGCGCATAACGCTTGCTGGTGTATTATGCAATGGTAATTGAGGAAGTTCGGGAAATCATCGTCCTCCCTGCACTTGGCAATAAATCCCTTTGAGCAGCCAAGAAAACTTGGACAACTACCAAACAACATTTTAAACCACGACAACCATGCCCAAAATATGTTTCAGGGTTCCTATGGTCATGAAAAACCTGGAAAAGTACATTTATATTTCTTTGGATGTTAAAACAAAACATGTAAATGAGGATTTGTCTGCACGACATCTGTTTAAATGTTCATCCAACCGCGGTAATTCCAGCTCCACTTGCGTATCTTAAAGTTGCTGCAGTTAAAAAGCTCTTGGGTCTTCTTCAGATCTTATTAGGCAAGTGAAAAAGCAAAATATTTCTATCTGAGCTGTGAGGTCCTTCCACTACAACGTTCAGAGCAAGAGTGACTGAGGAGACTGAGAGCTCCTCTATTTATAGGCTGCCTCTCACAGACTCCTCCCCCTTGTCTATTCCACTGTGATCCTTTTATTCTATAACTGTGTATAAAAAGAAACTTATTTATATATATTCTCATTCATGATACCGTGTATCTATGAATGTATTATATTTTATTGGACGTAGTGATATATTTATTATATATATTCTATTTAAAATAAAATTGTGACTTTAAACAAATTTCGTATCGATGAACTGTGATTGCTTTAACTCACATTTCAAATTACATGTTACTAATTCGAGTTGTCTACATCCATATATTGTTTTTGTAATAAATCATGTTATTACCCCTTCGTGACGTCTACGAATTGTCTTTTTCAATAATCTTTGTGATTTTTGAGTTTCTTTCTTGTTCTTGTCCTGTTCTTGTGAGTAAATCAATATATATATGAGTGTATTTATTATTTTTGATTAGTGTAATTTGGAGAATATGTTGTACAGAATATCTGGACTTAGATAGACACTGTTTTTCAATAAATCCCTTTGAGCAGCCAACCATCGCGGGAGCTCCGTCCGTGGTGATGGACACCAATTTAAACACTGGGAGCTGGGTTTTCTCTGTAAAGTTTTTGAAAGACTGAAAAATGTCCTCTCCTCGCGTGTGTTCCTTCAAGGGCAGTAATGTTAGCAGCTCCTCTTTTGCAGTCATATCGGGAAACACCATCCGAATAAAAATGCACAACTGGGCTGTGTCACTCACGTCTGTAGATTCGTCAAATTGCAGTGAGAAACACTCGCAGTCCGCGATATCCTTCCGAAGTTGCTAGGTTAAATCCTATGCTATGGCTTCACTACGCCGTGTTATTGTACTTCTTGATAGCTGGAGAGCTTTGATGGAAGATAATATTTCTGATTTGTTTTTAAAGTCTCTGAACAACGAGTCAGCTGCTTCAACGAATGCCTCTTTTACCATCTCTCCATCTTGGTAGGACTTTTTGTGCTTAATGATGCAGTGACTCACCCGGAATGATGCTTCGGTGGCTGCCTTTGCTTTTGTCGTCAGCTGTGAGAAACATGACTGCTGTCCGGACAACTGGGATTTGAATTCCATTGTGCCACGCCCATTTCCATATACTCCAGAATACGCAAATTTCTACCAATTTCAAGTTTGGAACATTTATGAGCATGTTAAAGCCCTCAAAAAGCCAATTCATTTGGCTAACAATTATAAGAATAAGAATAATCCTTACAATTTCAATAGGGCCTCGGTGCTTGGGCCCTAATAATAATAATTGTTTTAATATCTATTGATAAATGTGTGTGTGTGTCAGTGTTAATTTCGTTGACGATAATGATAACGAAAAATATTCGTTAACGCCCCTTTTCCCATGACTAAGACGAGACGAAGACGTAACGAAATGGATCTTTGAAAATAAAAACTATGACGAAATCTATTTTAATTTTCGTTAACGAGACGAGTCGAAACGAAAATGTTGGCGGTTGACTAAGTCACAACAATTTTTAAAAACATAATCGTATCAGGCCGTCATTTAGCACGTCACTGGAGATAAAATCTGCGTGTTTGCCGATTTGTAAAAATCCATATTTATCACAAAGTTGCACAGGGTTTGACCTTGTGCACTGATTCTGTTTGTGCTTGTGTTGAGGTGGAGGATGTGCGCCGCCGGGAATTGTGGGAGAAGAACCTGATGCTCATTACCACGCACAACCTGGAGTTCTGGATTCTGCTTCAGACCTACGGTCTAGCTACACTCAAAAAAATGATATCGGCTGAACTTGGGCATGTGTGTGATTAGTTAACTACAATTATGTTTACATTAAATGAATTAATCGGTTTTATGTTAATTCAATGATTTGTTCTTGTTTGATGTACAAGACTCAAACAAATTTCTGATGAATATAATTCATTCATGTCAACCTAATGAGAATGAGGTCCTTCAAAACAATGAATCCGAAATTAGTTCAGCTATTGCGCATGCGCTGCACCCACAGGATACAGAAAAATTCGAATAGGCGGAAGTGGAACGTTACATGGATGTTAACCGACTGACCAGCCCCAGCAACTCTCACCTGCTCGTTTGGCATCATTGATATTAAGGTGAGTAAATCAGATATATTAATTTATTTAATTAAACAGGGTGAGTAATACATAGTAGTTAATCGACATGTGTGAGACATATCTCAGTTAGTCCCTCGTGTTCCTCACCGTTAGCGCTAGCTTAACTTTGCTATGGCTAGGTTTTATTTAACTGCATGTGTGTGTTTCTGTGATCAACACGAGCGAGTCCGGGGGATGCCAGGATGTAGTCACGGTAAACGGTTTTGTTTTGAGTGGTGAAGTTACTTTAAGTCATTAGTCAGTGTCCAGAGAAGCTGAAGTTATAGCTCAACACTTATCAGCGGAGCCGTGTCCAGGACAAAAGTACCATCAAGGTCATATTTAATTCCATTACATCTGTCCAGCATGATGGCTCTATGCCCTCTCCCTATCCAGCTGCTGCTGCCACCATTCGATCTCCAGATGACTCCTCGTCCCTTTCTCCTGGTAGCTCACATGATTCAGAAATACTGTCTTCACCGGAGTCCACTTCTTCAAGATCCTCTGGATGGCCCATTATCTTCACTGTTCCCCGGCTGAGCTGCAGCTGGAAAGGGCCAACACTGCTTTTAAAGAAACTGGAACTTTGTTAAGTCCTGATAACCAACTTAAATCAGCCTTCTTGATGGCTTGACTGAAACTATTGTCAGGTACAAAGTGTACCTCTCCGACCGTGAGTTTGAGGAGGTAGCCGAAGCTCTTGTATCAGCACATCCATGTTTGAAAGAGCCAGGCTCAGTCACTGGCTTTGGCGGCTGGAAGACAAGCTTAAAATATAAAGTCACAGTAAATGCCCTAACACACAAACTTGATGGCAAATGCAGTCCTGCCTATGGTGTGAAGAGGCCAAAGTGAATCACTGCCCTGCCTACCCGTCGGGTGAAACAGCCGAGACACAAGAAGGACTAAGAGTGGCCCTCCTCTCAGAAGTGAAGAAAAGAAACAATGAGGAGAATGTGGTGAAAATGATGGACAAGACCTTCGCTTACAGGAGGCAAGAGGTAGTTCGGGAGGCACCAATGAAAGCTGATTTCAAAACGAGGTGGCCGGCTCTCTTCCATGTGCATGAGGTAAGTAAATGACTGTGTGAAGGAACATCCCCTTTTACTTTTTACAGTTTGAGCTATATAGACACACCTATTGTCAGACTCTGAGGTAATTCATAAACTGGCAAGGATTCATTGGCTCTGACAGTGGAATTTGTATGGAGAAAACTAATATTGATAAACACGTGTTTTCAGTCTGACCTGCTAAATCAAACATGTACCACTGAAATCAGAATAGCCAGTCTAAAAAGTTTTTTTTGTTTTTTTGTAAATTTGTAGGTGTGTGTGGAATTCAAGAGGATCACAACCATCCATTTAGAGTCAAAGTTCTTCTCTGAGCTCGATGCTCACTCTGCAGACCTAATCAAGGTGTTTGCCAGGAAAGGCGGAGTTCAAGGGAGACGGATCAGAAGCATCATGCTACCCATGACTGAGGTATGATAATGGAAAAGTGACTCATGTTATATACTCATATTTATAATAATGACTGCATACACATCTACTCTAGCTTCTAAAGGCTTTTCATGTTGTGATGACCTGTGAATCTTGCATCAGGTGTTTGAAAACTACTCTGCTGGTTGGTCAAAATGGTTTTCCTAATGTGTTTTTTCTTTTTTCTCATATTCTCTCTAATCTGAATACTTAGACTGACAGCATTGATGTCAAAAGATAATGCATACTGAAAAGTCTTTGCGTCTACTTGAATGAAGATCCAGAGATGCTGGTGAAAGAGTACCTGGTATGTTGATTTAACTTCATCTTCACTGGGGATGATCATGGTTAATATTCCTTTGAATTCACATTGCCCTTAAAACTTTCAAAATATCAGCTCCAAAAACATTTGGAATGTAACATGATTATTTAAAGATAGTTGGTCATAGCTGTTTTACATTAATAGTGTAAAAAATGGAATATAATGCACATAAATGAAACATTATTTCTCTTATTTAATTAATTTTGTTATTAATTGCAGAGCAATGATGAAAGCAGTCTGGCGGCTATGGCAGAGACGGTCTTTGGAGTCTTTGTCATTGGACACCACGGTGCAGGGCCCAGTGAGAACCCAGAGGATGTCGTAATTCTTCTGGAAGGTGTAACGGTGTTGCATGAGTTAAGGTATGTGCCTTGTGCAGTGGCAATGTTGCTTGCGCTTGTGTATGCTCTAAACCCGAGCTACCCCAGAAGCTAAAATACACCTTCGAAGCTCTGCAGAAGGTCATTATGAATCTAGACGGAAATAAACTTTCCGCAAGCGCTCAAAACAATGCTTTCCCGTTAATAACGACACAAGATACATGATTGAATTTTTTTTCTTTGACAATGTTTAAGGTTGCCCACTGTTGGCTTTTATGTCAAACTGTGAAATGTTTTGTTATTTTACCAAGGTAAAGTTGTACTTGTTCACTGTTAACATTCCAAATGTGTGTGTAAATATGTTGTACTGATGTTGAAGTGGAATGTGAAATGTTTCAAGGGAAATGTGAGTCTAATGCTGGCCTCACACTGCAAGGTTCTCGTCAAATTTATGCCCTGGCCCCTCCCAACAATCAACAGAAAAATCTGGTCTGCGACATTGTCAGTCCTGATTGAGTGGGGTACAGCTCGATTTATTTTATATATATATATATATATATATATATATAATAACCCACTCTCTGACAATAGCATTAGCACATGTTTTATGTACTTTATGAATATTTATTATGACTCTATTGTATTAACTTTAGTGTTGAAGTTTGGTTGTGATGCATCCAGACACTTTCAGATCTCACAGACGGCAGGAAACTGAGGGGGGGGGGGGGGGGGGGGAGTTCAGACAGCAGCAAAACTTTGAGAATGAGTCACAGATGAGAGGAACTCTGAAAAACTGCAATAACTTATATATATATGTGTGTAAGTATAAGTAAAAAGATAGGAAACACTATTTAAATTGATTGAATTTAAATCTTAAATCCTGCTGAGTTGAACCTTACACTTGTCATTGACTTTGTTTTAACTTACACACACAACAGTAAAAGTTAAAACTTCACAAAATAATTAAAAAGGTTTTTTTTAATGAATTCTTCATGATCAGGCTTCAGATAGAAAATGTTCATTTTCTCCAGATGTGATCGTGTCTGTGCAGAAAACTCAGGAAAGACGACTTTTGTTTGTGTGGAAACTGTTCTCACAGCAGCTGCAGATGTTTGTGCTGAGTCACTCTGAAAGTTGTTTCTCCAGAATCAGCTGTTTGTAGGTTTCGATAGAAATATAAACTAGTTCCTTACTCCTGCTCTGTCATCCTCCAGATGAGAGAGCGACACTGACAATAAACCACCCGATCGAAAAAAAACGTACAGTGAAGTTAATGTGAACATTTAATAAATGGTTTATACTTTTAAAATGCAATGAAGCAAACATCAGAAGTATTTACAGCCGAAGTCCTAACCAATCTCAGTCTTCATTGTAACTCTGCTCAGTTAATGTTAATGTTCTGAAACAGGCTGAAGTCCTCACCAGGAGAAACGTCACGACTCGTGCAGCACCAGGCACAAACCACTTCCTGCTAACTGTAAACCATATTTCATACAGATCATCAGACTGTGACATTTAAATCAAGAGATTCAGTTCAAATCATCTGAAAGTGAAGCTTTGCTCGATCAGGTCTTGGTGCTGGAAGCAGGAAACGTGAATCAGCTCAACACACAAGTTAATAGAAAAACAAGATGTTTTCTGCTTTCAGTTCAGTTCAGCTTAACTCAGCAGAAAGGAAACTGGAAACAAAGTGAGAGGGAGAGCTGATGAATAACAGATGGCAGGAAACTGAGGGAGGGAAAGAAAAAGTTCAGACTGCAGCAAAACTTTGTTTTTGAAGTTGAGAGAGTCACAGATGAGAGGAACTCTGAAAAACTGCAATAACTTATACATGTGTAAGTATATACATAGGAAACACTTTTTTCCAATTTAATTATATTTGAATTTAAATACTTGTCATTGACTTTGTTTTAACTTTACACACGACAGTAAAAGTTGAAACTTCACAAAACAATTAAAAAGTTATTTTAGATGAATTCTTCGTGCTCCAGATGTGATCGTGTCTGTGCAGAAAATTCAAGAAAAGACAACTTCAGTAATTCCTCCAGACTTTTGTTTGTGTGGAAACTGTTCTCGCAGCAGCTGCAGATGTTTGTGCTGAGTCACTCTGAAAGTAGTTTCTCCAGAATCAGCTGTTTGAAGGTTTCGATAGAAATATACGAGCAACACTAACAATAAACCACCCGACAGAAACACACGTACTGTAAAGTTAATGTGAACATTTAATAAATGGTTTATACTTTTTAAAATGCAATGAAGCAAACATCAGAAGCTTTTACAGCCGGTGTCAAAACAAAGCTCAGTGTTCATTTTTCAGTTTGAATCTGAGCCAACACCCGTCTGTAAGTATAGTGTGGCTGCAGGTAGTGTGTAGTAGGTGTACTAGGTATTGGTGTTGAGTGTGTAACATGAGTGGAAGATCACACACCTGAGAGAATACAACGGCCTGGTCAGTGGATTCTTTCCTCACGTTTGTGAAATGCAGAATGAAAAGGTTTCAAAGACTGAGAAAGGTGGAGGTGAAGATGGGAAAAGACTTAAAAGTAGAGGAATCATGTAATCGTGTGCGTCCTGCATATTGTCTCTGAATTGTTCTTAAGTTTAAAAATAAATCCTCTCTTGTTCTCTCCCCAAAAATGTTTTTATCTCACTGGATTATTCCAGGAGCCGAGCAAAGTTTCAAACCATCTTTTGTCAGCGTGACATAAGGCGTGACCTTTCGACCTCTGGTAGCTCTGATGGTTTTAATACAGAGATTCAAACCTGCTGTTGCACAATATCTGAGTCTGATGAAAACATGACCTGTGTTCACGCAGACGTCAGAGGAAGTGGCCGAGAAGATGACCGACTACCGCAAGAAGGGCATGGTGACCGCGGTGAAGAACCAGGTGAGACGGACAAACACCATCTTATCTATGATTTGATGTTAAAAGGCCAAAATAACAATGTATAAACAGACAATGTGAAAAAAATGAGAGAGTGAAATGAGTTTATCCAATGAAACTACTGAGAAATACAATTTTCAGAACATTAACCAGATATTTATAACAAGCAGGGAAGTGAAAGCTGCAGGAGTAAGAAATATGACAGAAAACAAAGTAAGTTTTAAAGAAACCAGATCATGTGACGAAGGCGTTTTCGACTCTCGTCACCTCAGCAGCTCCAAGACAAATCACTGTGTTATGTGAGGAATCGAAAGTGAAACAGCCGCTGGTCAATAGAGGAAGTTTTGATTCCTGAAACTGAAGTTATTTACAGATTGAATTTCCTGTTGAGTTTGAGCATGTGATGATGTTTTTTATGGGGTTAGGGGAAAAGTTCCCACAACGTACACACCGTTGTGAGACATTTTAAGTTTCTTCGCAATTTCTCGCATGTTACAGCCTTCCTTATCAAGAACAAGAATAGACTGGTGAGTTTCACATGAAAGTTTTCTTTTTCTGGCCATTTCGAGAGTATAATCGAACCCACAAATGTGATGCTCCAGATACTCAACCAGCTCAAAGGAAGTTTTATAGCTTCTCTCACCAGCTCAACAGTTTTCAGATGTGCTAACATAATTGCACAAGGGTTGTCAAGGGTTTTCTAATCATCCATTAGTCTTCTAAGGCGATGAGCAAACACAATGTACCATTAGAACACTGGAGTGATAGTTGCTGGAAATGAGCCTCTATACACCTATGTGGATATTTCATTAAAAAACAGACTTTTCCACCTAGAATAGTCATTTACCACATTAAAAAATGTATAGAGTGTATTTCTGATTAATTTAATTTTATCTTCATCGGATAAAAAACAGTGCTTTTCTCTGAAAAATAAGGAACTTTCTAAGTGACCCCAAACTTTTCAACAGTAGTATTGACAATACACCACTGATCACACACATACACACACTTTAACGTGTAGTCAGATACACATAGCGTAAACACACAAACATAACACATAGTTCTTCTCCTGCTTCTCAACCTCAGAATGGTTCATACTCCTTAAAAAGGGAGTCTGGCATAGCGGACAGATAACAGGTTTTCAAACCTCTGGCTTCATGAATCACTTCATTATATTAGTTCTGAGACTCCCTCACACACACACAGCGGACAGATTAGACTAGAGGTTTTCATGCCTTTCTCACAGTTTTCTATGACCTCACTTGACTTCACACACACATAAAATAAGCGCACACGCGAGGCAATATGCTCATGAACTCTAGTAACCGACACCGCTTGCACGTCATCACTCAACGCCAGGAGGACGACCAAACGACGCCAGGAGGACGACCCGACGAGATCCGACCAATCCCAATCCAAGAAGAACCTCTGTCAAGCCCAGTTTCGATATATAAGCTTTGTACGCACTCTGACTAAACGCCATTTTTCCTGTACAGGATCAGTGGACCATGCATGATCATTTGCTAGACACCGCAGTTTCCTGACCTGTGACCTCTGAATAAACCTGCTTAATTTTAACTTGAGAACGACGCCTCCTGCCTTTGATTTCCACCCGCAACAGTAGTGTATGTGTATATTATGTTTTATTTTTGTATAAGTGGTTTAAGGTAGCATTCGAATGTGAATAAATAATAATAGTTTCAATAACAACAATAATATTTATTATAACATGGTGACTTTGATGTGTCATTTATGTGTTTATGATTACATTTCATTATTAAGCAGCATATGTATTATGTAATATAAATACTTAGTCAGAGAATTAATACAATATTCCTATTATTGATAAAGTAATAATAAAATGCTACAATAAGTGTGATGAATTAAAATAGATAGTACAACTATCAAATACAAAAATATTAATTTGTAAGTTGATAAATTTGTGAGAACCAGAGGTTTAAAGTAACGAATTACATTTACTCACGCTACTGTAATCAAGTAGTTTTTTTTGTACTTTGTAATTTTTTGAGTAGTTTTTGAAATTAATTTTACTTTTACTTAAAGGGACTCTTACCTTTGTTGCATTTTTACACTTTTTTTGGATAAGGTTAAATTGGTATTAATAAGGTAATGACACTCTAAAATGCAAGACAGACCCACCAGGAGTAAAAACAAACAATTATTTCACTCTCATAATATTTAGTGAAAACTTCAACCAATAAAATTCTTCGGACCGAAGGACCTTATTGGCCGACAGACCTGTCTGTTTGCTGCATGGACATGCAGGTTTTCCGTCTGCTTCTTGTGGCGCATTCGGGCCCGCGTCATCAAGGCATGTGAATGTAAATGTATATAACTTACCGAATCCATTGCTTTGGTAAACAGAAACTCACGTGCGTGCGCGGAGGCAGTAATTGTAAGTCTGCTTGTAAATAAAGTTTCTTCAAAAAAACACCGCGGATGGGAACGAGGGGGTGGGGCATTGGAGGAAGGCGGGATGATTTGAATGTGCTGTAATTCTCAAATGCAACAAAGGTAAGAGTCCCTTTAAGTAGATTTCGACTGAAGTACTGTACTTCGCTGCAATGGAAATTACATCCGTTACTGAGTAAAAAAAAAACATAATTCAAGGCGCAAGGCAATTCTGACTGATGTGGTAGACAGTGTTGTTGTGCATGAACGAGTTCAAAAGAACTCGTTCATTCCAACAGCGAGGCACACCTGCCAGTCGCGATCTTTTCCATATTATTCAGGAAGTGCCTTTTCAAAATAAAAGAAACCATTTAAAAATAAATGTATCAAAACTTTAATTTGTTGTGCCTTTTGTTTGCAGGGTATGAATAAATAAACAGGGAAAATTAGCAATAATAAAACAAAATAAAAAAAACAATTATTATATATATAATATATATTTAAATATATATAGTAATTGATACAAATGAAGTACAGTTGTCTTTCATTTTCACTTTACACCTTAAAACTATGAAATGAACTGAACTATGAACTAGTTCAGAATTTAAATGCTGAACTATGAATGTGAACTAGTTCATGTTTACTTGTATGAACTGAACTGTGAACTAGTTCATGAGAGGTGTGAACTTGCACAACACTGGTGGTAGATGCTGCATAGAGTGGATGATGGAGTCGCTGTCATGAGAGCTAGAGAAGGATGATATTGCGGACGACCAACAAGCAGAAGCATAGAACTTTCCACCAGTTGAGATTAAAGCAGATGAAGAAAACCTGTGGCCATATCTCAGCAAGCAGTTTGCCTTCAAACGCAAAATAGGCAACAGCTATATAATGCTCAAACTCAACAAGATGTTTGTAGACTAGTGCTCTAAAGGTGGTCCCAAAGTTTAACCAAAAGTTTAAATTTACAGTGGGACAGCGGCATTCTAACTTTTTATTTTAGCTGTCATGTTGTTCATGTCTTGACATGTCCTCCCAAAACTTCTTAAATGTTGTGTTGACATGTTAAATGTTTAATGTTTGACATGTTAAATGTCATTGCACTTAAATTTGTAAAGATTGTCCTTTATTTAAAAATAACTGTTTTTGGATTGGATTTATGACCCCTTGTCGTTTCTTGCACTGCATAGGAGCGGCCCCCATCAAGTTGTTCGAAGTAACTAAGTAACTTTTACTTAAAGTACATTTTAAATTAACTACTTTTTACTTTTACTTGAGTAGATTTTTAGATGGGTACTTTTACTTGTAAGTAAAATTTCATCAAAGTAAAGATACTTTTACTTGAGTACAATATTTCAGTATTTTTTACACCTCTGGTGAATATTAATGATAAGAGGAGGGTGTGTGTGTGTGTGTGTGTGTGATGACAGCATGTTCCTCAGAGGAGGAGGGCAGTGGGACGGGGGAGGGGGGGCATCCTGGGACGGTACAAGTGAAGGGGAGGGGGGGGTATATAAAGGTCCTCACATCACACATGAAGCCACAAAGCTCCGAGCTGTCAACCACTGTGGACATACCAGACTTTAACAAGCAGAAACTGGAGATGGAGCCAACTCAAGTTACCTATGATTACTACGACTACGAGGAGTCGGAGAACTACACCATGTGTGACTTCTCGGAGTGGACCCCCTCGTACTCCATCATCCCGGTGCTCTACATGCTCATCTTCATCCTGGGCCTCTCCGGGAACGGGGTGGTCATCTTCACCGTGTGGCGCGCGCAGGGCAAGCGGCGCGCGGCCGACGTGTACATCGGGAACCTGGCCCTGGCTGACCTGAGCTTCGTGGTCACGTTGCCCCTGTGGGCCTTGTACACCGCCATGGGCTACCACTGGCCCTTCGGCGTGGCCCTGTGTAAGATCAGCAACTACGTGGTGATGCTCAACATGTACGCCAGCGTCTTCTGCCTCACGTGCATGAGCTTCGACCGCTACCTGGCCATCGTGCACTCGCTGTCCAGCAGCCAGCTGCGGACCCGGGGTCACACCAGGGCCTGCCTCATCGGGATCTGGATGCTGTCCGGGCTCCTGGCCACCCCAAGCCTGCTGTTCCAGACCACCAAGGACGACCCCGGCAGCAACAGCATCTCCTGCTCCATGGACTTCAGCCTGGTGCTCACCACCAAGGAGGAGGAGAACCTGTGGATCGCCGGCCTCAGCATCTCCTCCTCGACACTGGGCTTCCTCCTGCCCTTCCTGGCCATGATGGTGTGCTACGGCTTCATCGGCTGCACCGTCATCCACCACTTCAACACCCTTCGCAAGGAGGACCAGCGCAAGAGGAGGCTGCTGAAGATTATCACCACGCTGGTGGTGGTGTTCGCCGCCTGCTGGACGCCCTTCCACCTGTTGAAGAGCGCGGACGCCCTGTCCTACCTGGACCTGGTCCCGGCCACCTGTGCCTTCATGCGCTTCCTGCTGCTGGCACACCCCTACGCCACCTGCCTGGCCTACTTCAACAGCTGCCTCAACCCCTTCCTCTACGCCTTCTTAGACCTGCACTTCAGGTCCCAGTGCCTGTGCCTCCTCAACCTGAAGAAGACCCTGCACGCCAGCCCGGCCAGCCCTCCAGCTCCAGTCTGTATTATCTGCATCACAGCCAGCAGTGTAGAGAGTGTGTTTTTGTGTGTGTGTGTGTGTGTGTGTGTGTGTGTGTGTGTGTGTGTGTGTAGGAAGGATGTGCCAGTTTGTTGAGTTGTGTCGCTGGAGTAAACGCTCACACCTCTGCAGTCACGGTCTGCCCTCTAGTGGAGAAACAAACATGCTGCATCTTTCCATCCTTCTTAGTTGTAAAGTATTTGTTTGAGGTGTTCAGTTGTTTCCTGCAGTTTCCTTTTGGTTTGTATTGTTCAGTGATATAGAAACAAACCTGGATTCTACAGACACAGTTCTCACATGTATATTCTCTATTGACGCTGCTCGCCCCCCTCTCACTTCTCTCTCCTTCCTTCTCTGCCACAGCTGGAGTTACACCTGGGGCAACAAGGGCTACATCCTGATGGCGCGTAACCATGACAACCTCTGCGACATCGCCAACCTCACCAGCTACCCCATCATGTGAGGGGGCGGAGCTCAGTGGAGGACGTAGGGGGACGAAGGGGCTTTGATTGGACCACGTGAAGACAGCTCCTCCCCAGATCTTAGTTACTAACTAAATTAAATTCTAACAACAAACGTGTTTTTCTAAATTTGAATCGGACTTTTCCTGAGTGAATCTCCTCTGGAATCAAACAGGAGTTAAATGTTTTGGACTCTTGGATTTCAGGCGTCTGTAGAAATGAGGACGTTTGGTTATCTTCAGTTATTTGAGGCACTTTAAAGCCCTGAGGTCTTTTTCAGGTTTTATCTCCAGAGAACAAACCGAGTTCCACAGTGTTTGTCTGTGACTGTTCAGATTCTTTCAGTTTAATCAGTTTGTGAGGAGGAGACATTGCGATGGAGGCTCTTCCTCTTCTCAACTTTCAAATCACTTTTATTGTTGTTTTTCTGTATAGCACTTTTTTTTCGATGATTAATCTGGAAACTGATGTTTTCTATGAACTTGAATAAAGGTTTAATTTTGAGTTGGACTGTGTCCTGCAGTATTTATTACAGCTAAGGTCAGCAAACAGCCAGAAGAGGAAATTGAACTGGATCTTCAGAAAGTAAACTGATGAATTAAACCTGAATCATTAGATAAACAAGATAATAAACTTACACGAAGCCAATAAACAGCACAATGTTAAAGTGACATATCATATAAATAAGTGAATATAACAACAAAAACAGCTTCAACAATATAATGTATATAATTTAATTTAGTGGCATTTACATTAAATTGTTTGTTTATTGTTTATGAACAAAACTACTATAGATTCCAGCATAAATGTAATGTTCATGTAAGAACCAATTAATAACAAGATTTGAAACTGGCTCCACACAAATACACTGGGATTAAGTCTAGATTTATTTATTTCTATTATTTAATAACAGATAAAATGTAAAGATCAACAGAGTCATGGAGGTTCATGGAGCACCTCTTCAGCGACCTTTACCTCACGTCTCAGATGGACGGGGACCAGTACGTTCCCATCACAACTCTGGCCAGCCTCGACAAGATCAAGAATCTCAGCACAGACCTGGACCTCATCTCCGACATCCTGAAATGTAAATCAACCATTTTCTGTTATATATATATATATACGGGGTATAGAAGAAGGTTCGACCCAAACAGAGTCAATGTGTTGTCATCCTTCGTGAGATCCCTGACACCACACCCCTGGAGGTGAGGGTCCACCACACACAACAACACAATCTCATTCCTGAGACGTTTTCATGGGTTGGTGTGACTGGTTTTCTGTCGTGCAGGAGGTGGAGGCTCTCTTCGATCGGGACGATCTGCCCAAGTTCCTGAGCTGTGAGTTCGTAAGCAACGATAACTGGTTCATCACCTTCAAATCGGAAGCTGAGGCACAGCAGGTAAGATACAGGTGTCTGATGTTCTGATCTTCTCTCTAGAATAATAATAGTTATTCAATCGGTGACTAGTGACTGTCTGTGGACGTCTCCAGGTCTACAAGTACCTCAGAGAGGAGGTGCGGGTGTTTCAGGGAAAACCACTAATGGTCAGAATAAAGGCCAAATCCACAGCAGTCCCGTCTAAAAATGGCTGTGGACATACCCAGCCAGAGCAGTGTATTAACCATTACGGCTCCTACTTCCCCGCAACCACCTACGAACATCCAGGGGGCGCCGTGACGGCCCCGCAGCTCTACGACTTCCTCAGTGAGATGTGGGCTTCCGTTCTGTCAGGATACCACAAACATGACGGGGTGAAGTGATGTTAAAAAAGATTTGCAGGATTATCTGTAACAGATATTTGTGTCACCAAGCTACTTTTTTGCCCTCAGCTTCCATCAATGAGTCGAGAGGGGAAGGTAGAAACATCTGGCCCTACGCTCAGTCTGCTGATTACTCATGAAGTTCAATCAAATTGGAATCTAATGTTCTTCCACTATCAGGTTTTATAATGACAAAGACAACAGTTTCATGATTAGACTGATTTATTACAAAATAGAAAGTCACTAAGTAAAGTCTATACCTCCACCAACAGTTTTCTAATGCAACTACATTTATATTCAGTAGATCTAGATCTTATTTGGTTCAGCACAGAATTTCACACAAGCTTAAATATAAGTCCTCTTAACATGTTTTATCAAGATCCAATTGTTGTTCTCTGAGAAATCGGAACGAAACATTCCTGTATCTAGTGAGATTTAATAAGCTCTTACTGGGCCGATACTCCCTCCCTCCACCAAGTTCCGATAAAATCATTTCAGTAGTTTTTTGCGTCACCATGATAACAGTCAGGCAAACAGAATGAAATCATAACATCCTTGCTGGAGATTATTTATCTCAGAGACTGACAGAGACGCCTGCAGCACTTTGCTCCACTTCATGTGTTTATTTACTTTGTTCTGGAGCCAAAGAGAAAAGCCTGATTGTTTATTTTAGTCAAGACTAAATATAAAAACTAACAGACAACATATCGTAAAGACAGACAGAATGAAGACAGTAAAAGGAACTGCAGGGGAATTTCTTAATTTGTGAAATATATTTGCTGCTGCAGTGTAGGAAGTGAGTCATAGACTGAAGGGAACATTTGCTCTGAGATGCTGCACCTACAGATAATTGCAGAGTTCAATGGGTCGAGTGGTGGTTGGATGCAATCGTATTAATCAGGTTTGAGTGTGTGTGTCTGTGAGAAAAACAGGAAGTGCAGATGATGGTGTGTGATTTCCCAGCCAGAATGTGCTTGACTTATTATTCAGACATTATTTAAAATGTTTAACTCGGATTAATACACAATTAATCCTACCTTTTATCAGATATTATTAATAATGTTTAACTCGGATTAATACAACGATTAATCCTACCTTTAATCAGATATTATTAATAATGTTTAACTCGGATTAGTGCAACGACAATCTGACCTTTACTCAGATATTTAAGCCCTACTTTAACTCGGATAAATTCAATGATTTATCCTACAAATACTCAGACAGGTATGATAACTACAGCAAATATGATTGGCTGTTGGTGTTTCCTGGATTGACGTGGAAGATTAAGAACAAGACATTCAAATGAGTTGTAGCTGAGTTTAGGTTTAGGATTAATTGATAGACTGGAGTTAAAAATAGCAGCAACTCCACCTCCTCGCCCGAGTTCCCTGGGAACGTGTGAATTTATATGACTGGGGGGAGTAGATTCATTTAAACTGACATATTCATCAGGATGCAGCCACGTCTCAGTAAGGGACATTACATCTATATTGTAGTCTGAGACTAGTTCATTAACTAAAATAGCCTTTGAGGACAGTGATCTTATGTTTAAAAGACCACATTTGAAAGTCTTAGTTTCCTGTGTTTTTCCAGAGGTTGTGTTAATTTGTATAAGATTATTGTGAGTTCTCGCTCTGTTATTGTTTAATTTAAATAATTGAATCGGACGGTAGACAGAGACAGTGTCTATGCGGTTGGGTGACTGATCCAGAGGGAGCGCAGAGAAGTGTTTAGCACTGCAGCTCTGCTTCCTGGTCCCAACTCTGGGTTGTCATGTGATAGACTCAGTAATATTCTTAGATAAGAGAGCTGCTCCATCCCAAGTGGGATGAACGCCATCTCTCCTAACAAGACCAGGTTTACTCCAAAAAGTTTGCCAATTATCTATAAAGCCCACACCGTTTACAGGACGCCACCTCGACAGCCAGCGGTTAAAAGACAACATGCAACTAAACATGTCATCACCTGTAGTGTTAGGGAGAGGGCCAGAGAAAATTACTGTGTCCGACATCGTTTTTGCAAAAGCACACACCGACTCAACATTAACTTTAGTGATCTCCGACATGCGAAGCCGGGAGTCGTTGCTGCCGACGTGAATTACGATTTTACTGTATTTACGATTAGTTTTAGCCAGCAGCTTCAATATTATACAATTGACTATGGTCGCTGGTGTTTCTAACCTCACGTTTCTGAGAACCGAGTCGCCAATAACCAGAGTTTGTTTCTCAGCGGGTGCGTCGCTGAGTGGAGAAAATCTATTTGAAACGTGAGCTGGTGGCTCTTTAATCGTGGGCTTTCTAAGGGCAGCACTATGCCCCCTCCGGGCCGTCACCCAGCCGCCCTGTGCTCCCGGCTGCCCGGGGCAAGTCAAGGGACTGCTAGCTGAAGCTAAGCTGCGTGCTGAGCTACGGGTTGAGCTACGGGCTGAGCTACGTGGCTTCGCTGCGGCTAGCACGGGCCGGCTAACTACAGCTAACGGGGGTTCTAAGCTGAGGAGCCGAGCTTCTAAGTCGCTAAGCCTCGCCTCCATCGCTACCAACATACTACATTTATTACATTTACCACTACTGTTAATGGAGGCGGAGGAGTAAGTAAACATGAGACACTCGGAGCAAGAGAGAGCGGTGGAGCGAGAGGGAGAGAGAGAACACATCGCTGCTAAAACTACGAGGGTGAGATTTAAACAGAACACAGACTCACAAAGCACCAGAGAGTAGGGGCTGGTATGTGAGGGTGCTTAACTATATACCGGTGATTTTAGCCGTAGTAGAACAGAAAGACAGTTGTGTTTAGCGGAGGAGCTAATTCAGATAGCGACTACACCACCCGTGGCAATAACAGGAAGTGACGCAGCACGCTTACCGTAATGACGTCAGTGGGCTACCCATTGTGATTCAAATTTTCTGAAATTTTCTGAATAATCCTTACAATTTCAATAGGGCCTCCCACTGTCGGTGCTTGGGCCCCAATAATAATAATTGTTTTAATATCTATTGATAAATGTGTGTGTGTGTCCACAGAGCTGATGCTGGCGAGCCTGCTGCCTGTGGGCCTGTGTGTCCAGCACGCCGCCATGTTGGACAGCAGACTGGACATCTACTGGGAGCTGTGGAAGAAGCATCACTGGAGGGCCTATGCAGATCAGGTTATTCCTCTTTGTTAAAAACGCTCGGTCACAGATTTAACATGTCACTGGAGATAAAATCTGCGTATTTGCGTATTTGTAAAAATCCATATTTATCACAAAGTCGCACAGGGTTTGACCATGTGCACTGATTCTGTTTGTGCTTGTGTTGAGGTGGAGGATGTGCACCGCCGGGAATTGTGGGAGAAGAACCTGATGCTCGTTACCACGCACAACCTGGAGTTCTCAATGGGGCTTCAGAGCTTCGAGCTAGATATGAACTTCATGGGAGGCTGGGTGAGACACTCGCTCTGAGGCCGTTCAACCACAAACAACTGATCATTGATCCTTATTGATTCTCCATCATCACGTCTATTTATCAATGACTCATGAAGTTGTGGACTTCAGGACTTCAGAAGGAACAAGCCCCTGCCCTCTCCTGTCTGCATCGGTGGGACGGATGTGGAGGTGGTATCTGCATACAAGTACCTGGGTGTCACACTGGACAATAAACTGGACTGGTCCACCAACACACAGGCCGTCAACAAGAAGGGCCTGAGCCGGCTTTACTTCCTGAGGAGGCTCAGGTCCTTCAATGTCTGCAACAAGATGTTAATATTATTATTATATTTACTATTATTATTATATATACTGTTGCTGCCATTATTACTATATACTGCTATTATATTGGTATATTTACTATCATATATAAATATATATTATGTTATATTATATACTGTACTATTTGTATATACTGTCTAACAATAACATTACCATCATATCATCAGTACTATTACCATCATCTTGCCACGGCACCTTATCTACCTATTTATCTTGTGTTTCTGTTTTTATTCTTCTACCTCAATATTTTTAATTTGATTCTATTGTATTGTATTGTATTGTATTTTATTGTATTCAAATATACCGGCTGCTATGACGACTTAATTTCCCTTTGGGGATGAATAAAGTAATCTATCTATCTATCTATCTATCTATCTATCTATCTATCTATCTATCTATCTATCTATCTATCTATCTATCTATCTATCTATCTATCTATCTATCTATCTATCTATCTATCTATCTATCTATCTATCTATCTATCTATCTATCTATCTATCTATCTATCTATCTATCTATCTATCTATCTATCTATCTATCTATCTATCTATCTATCTATCTATCTATCTATCTATCTATCTATCTATCTATCTATCTATCTATCTATCTATCTATCTAACTATCTATCTATCTATCTATCTATCTATCTATCTATCTATCTATCTATCTATCTATCTATCTATCTATCTATCTATCTATCTATCTATCTATCTATCTATCTATCTATCTATCTATCTATCTATCTATCTATCTATCTATCTATCTATCTATCTATCTATCTATCTATATATCTATCTATCTATCTATCTATCTAGTAGGGCCCCCCACGAGGGACTAATATGTTTTCTACTATCTCCGACCAGATGATTCTCTTGGGGTTGAGGTCCTGAGTGACCATCAAACAATAGGTTGTAAATACTTGAGGCCTACAAGGCCCAGCTGAAACCAGTTCAACCAGTTTCAGTCTTAATTCACACCTTCTCTAGACAGCCTGGAGCCTCGCCTTGGTGGGGAAAGCATCTCCTGAACCCCCACTGTGCCCCCCCCTCCAGCAGGCCCTGGTGGGGAGATGTTGCAGGCCGCTCTGCAAAAACCCAAATGAGACTCTGAAACGCCCACTGAGGTCGAATCCCCGCCCACTAAGGTCGGGACCCTGACATCTAATTGGCTGAGGGCAACACTGACCCTTGACCCCTCCTCCAGGGGGGCAGGTACCTCCCAGGTAGAACAAAACCCCTGTGCTCCCAGAAATCTGCCTCTTTTCCACGCTGCTCAAGTTGTCTTCTGACCTCAAGAGGTCTAACCACACGACTCAGTAACTAAGGAGGCGATTAGACGTTTGTTTAATATCATTTTATTTGAAGTCGTTTCATTTTCTTCTTTTATCTCAGTCAAAGTTTTATCTTGATAGAACTTTTTGCTGTCTTAATTTGAAAGACCGAAACAGGAAGTGCCCCGCTGGACGGACTCCGACACTTCCATAGACTTTTCTTTTTTCCAACCATCCACAAACGGCTTCCACAAAGCCGTTCCCTGCAGAAGCGCGACGTTCATCCCTCTGAGGAGTAAGAGACAATTCACTCCGTTCCTGTAAACCAGCACGTTCTCCGCTGTTACAGAAGAAAGGCGAAGTTTCATTCCGTCAAGGCAGCAAGAAGAATTCGCTTCCTTTTCCGGTCCAGCGGCCGAGCCCGGAGCTCCGCTCGTGAGAGAGACCACGTGATTCACTGGCCCCCGACACATTCGCGCAGACGCGCAGGCACATCGCGAGGGTTGCACAGTAAGAGACTTGATTATCTGGGCAGATACGTAGCATATTGTTTAATATTTGAGTGTATTTGTTTGTGGGACCTCCGTGTCTCATTGTTTAGCCACGACGATTCGGCTACTTCCGGTTCATTTCCGGTTACGGCCTTGTGCCACAGTTTTTAAGCGCCGTGACTAAACGTCTCCGGCTGCACTCGTTCCCGTCTGAACAACCTTACAGAGATTTTACCGTCAGACTTCAGCACACAACGCCGTTTGGGTGCTGAGCGGTAAAGTAAATGTAACTTGTTTCTGACTGTGGTTTTAAGAGCTTCTTTGAACTCTCCTTGCATGTTTCTCTCTCTCTCTCTCCTTCTAAACCGACCTATACACCCGTTCCGATCTGTATTTATAATACAGTTCATGTGACATAGTTAAATCTATATTTAAAGGCCCTGAACGCATCTGGCCGCCATTTTGAAGCCAAAGCTAAACCAGAACAAAGAATCCTTTGTTCCACCTCCTCCTTTGTGCCTCACACGTGGTCCGGCGGCCATTGGAGGTTATTCATCTCTAGACCCGCCCTCAATTCTGGCTCTAAATTCATAACGAACCCGCCATTTTGTTTTGTAGTTTTAAGCCTAACATTGTCGGCCTCCATCTTGGATGTGTTGTCACTATGTGACTGCGTCATCGCCACGCCCCCCTTCTTTTTCTCTCTCTCTCTCACACACACACACACACACACACACACACACACACACACACACAAACACACTTTGAGACACACACACACACACACACTTTGATAGACACAGACACACACACACACACACAGAGACAGACATACATAGGTAGACCGCAGGTTTTACATGTATTTTCTGAATTGTGATAAGTGCTGCTGCTGTGTTTATCTTTGAAATATTGGAGCTTGTTAAAATGATGAATCATTGAATAACATTATAACTTTATTTCCCCTTTTTAATAAATACTTTTGTAATTAAAGTATCTGTAGTCTGTGATTATTTGTGCATAAGTGTGTGATTGCAGCTGGATTATGATCGCCTGTGCTCGAACTTAGAAGCCTTCACTGTTTATTAAGTAATCGTTAATATTAAAATATTGACATTATTAATTTGACATTTATCATTATGAGACTGATAATTATAGTTTGACTAGTTGGTCCCTGGAAACCAGGGTGGTGCCCCCCTTTCTCAATTATTAATATAGATAGTATTATTCTTAAATTGATAATTTTATTGTTTTTGACTAATTATTTTCATTATTCTTGGTTGATAACCTTATCATTGTTAATTGATAGCTTGTACTTTCTAATTGATAATTCCTATTTTCTCATTAGTGGTTTTATTGTTATTTGATTACTGATCATCTTCAATTAATAATTTAATTATTTTTGATAAATAATTTGTATTTTAATAATCATATTTCATGATTATTAATAATTAGCCAACGTCAAGTCTACTCCTATTGCACAACAATTCACATCTGTAATATACTTCTGAAGGAGAATTAAAGCAGTTTAACATGTAACAGATGTTTATTCTGGCTTCACACATCCAAGATATTGATGATTTCAGTGTTGCAACCTTAACTAAACAGTGTAATCTTACTTTATTCAAAACGCTGCTGAATTAATCTGGATGGTTTGACCTCACCACTTCCTGTTTCCTGCTGTGTTCTCTACTTCCTGACAGACACCAGGGGAGATGTTGCCTTTAATGGACAAGCCAAGGCATCATCACTAGCGTCAAATATGAAGGTAAAGAGTTAAAGTTTAACATAGGTCTTTGCACAGTATTTGCAAATGTACACAGCCTTTCCTTCTACATTGGATGGGGTGAAATATTAATGATAAGAGTAGGGTGTGTGTGTGTGTGTGTGTGTGTGTGTGTGTGTAGTGACAGAGCATGTTCCTCAGAGGAGGAGGGCAGTGGGAGGGGAGAGGGGGGGCATCCTGGGACGGTACAAGTGAAGGGGAGGGGGGGGTATATAAAGGTCCTCACATCACACATGAAGCCACAAAGCTCCGAGCTGTCAACCCCTGTGGACATACCAGACTTTAATAAGCAGAAACTGGAGATGGAGCCAACTCAAGTTACCTATGATTACTATGATTACTTTGATTTCTACGACTTGTGGGAGAACTACACCATGTGTGACTTCTCGGAGTGGACCCCCTCGTACTCCATCATCCCAGTGCTCTACATGCTCATCTTCATCCTGGGCCTCTCCGGGAACGGGGTGGTCATCTTCACCGTGTGGCGCGCGCAGGGCAAGCGGCGCGCGGCCGACGTGTACATCGGGAACCTGGCCCTGGCTGACCTGAGCTTCGTGGTCACATTGCCCCTGTGGGCCTTGTACACCGCCATGGGCTTCCACTGGCCCTTCGGCGTGGCCCTGTGTAAGATCAGCAACTACGTGGTGATGCTCAACATGTACGCCAGCGTCTTCTGCCTCACGTGCATGAGCTTCGACCGCTACCTGGCCATCGTGCACTCGCTGTCCAGCAGCCAGCTGCGGACCCGGGGTCACACCAGGGCCTGCCTCATCGGCATCTGGATGCTGTCCGGGCTCCTGGCCACCCCAAGCCTGCTGTTCCGCACCACCAAGGACGACCCCGGCAGCAACAGCACCTCCTGCGCCATGGACTTAAGCCTGGTGCCCACTTCCAGGAAGGAGACGCTGTGGATCTTCTCCTCGGCGCTGGGCTTCCTCCTGCCCTTCCTGGCCATGATGGTGTGCTACGGCTTCATCGGCTGCACCGTCATCCGCCACTTCAACACCCTGCGCAGGGAGGACCAGCGCATGAGGAGGCTGCTGAAGATCATCACCACGCTGGTGGTGGTGTTCGCCGCCTGCTGGGCACCCGTCCACCTGGTGAAGAGCCTGTTCGCCCTGTCCCACCTGGACCTGTTCCCGGTCACCTGTGCCTTCCTGCACTTCCTGCTGCTGGCACACCCGTACTTCACCTGCCTGGCCTTCCTCAACAGCTGCCTCAACCCTTTCCTCTACGCCTTCTTAGACCTGCACTTCAGGTCCCAGTGCTTGTGCCTCCTCAACCTGAAGAAGACCCTGCACGCCACCCCGGCCAGCCCTCCAGCTCCAGTCTGTATTATCTGCATCACAGCCAGCAGTGTAGAGAGTGTGTGTTTGTGTGTATGTGTGTGTGTGTGTGTGTGTGTGTGTGTGTGTGTGTGTGTAGGAAGGATGTGCCAGTTTGTTGAGTTGTGTCGCTGGAGTAAACGCTCACACCTCTGCAGTCACGGTCTGCCCTCTAGTGGAGAAACAAACATGCTGCATCTTTCCATCCTTCTTAGTTGTAAAGTATTTGTTTGAGGTGTTCAGTTGTTTCCTGCAGTTTCCTTTTGGTTTGTATTGTTCAGTGATATAGAAACAAACCTGGATTCTACAGACACAGTTCTCACATGTAGATTATCTATTGACGCTGCTCGACCCTCTCTCACTTCTCTCTCCTTTCTTCTCTGTCACAGCTGGAGTGACACCTGGGGCCACAACCTCGCCACCTACCCCATCATGTGAGGGGGCGGAGCTCAGAGGAGGACGGAGGGGGACGAAGGGGCTTTGATTGGACCACGTGAAGACAGCTCCTCCCCAGATCTTAGTTACTAACTAATTTAAATTCTATCAACATACGTGTTTTTCTAAATTTGAATCGGACTTTTCCTGAGTGAATCTCCTCTGGAATCAAACAGGAGTTAAATGTTTTGGACTCTTGGATTTCAGGCGTCTGTAGAAATGAGGACGTTTGGTTATCTTCAGTTATTTGAGGCACTTTAAAGCCCTGAGGTATTTTTCAGGTTTTATCTCCAGAGAAAAAAAACGAGTTCCACAGTGTTTGTCTGTGACTGTTCAGATTCTTTCACTTTAATCAGTTTGTGAGGAGGAGACATTGCGATGGAGGCTCCTCCTCTTCTCACCTTTCAAATCACTTTTATTGTAGTTTTTCTGTATAGAACTTTTTTCCGATGATTAAACTGGAAACTGATGTTTTCTATGAACTTGAATAAAGGTTTAATTTTGAGTTGGACTGTGTCGTGCAGTATTTATTACAGCTAAGATGTCAGCAAGTAACCAGAAGTAGAAATGTATCTGGATATTCAGAACGTAAACTGGAGTAAACTGATTAATTAAACCTGAATCCTTAGATAAACACAATGATACACTTACATGAAGCCAATAAACAGCACAATGTTAAAGTGACATTTCATGTAAATATGTGAATATAACAACAACCACAGCTTTTACAATATATAACGTATATAATTTAATTTAGATTGTTTGTTTCTTTTTTTAACTACTATAGATTCCAGCATAAATATAATGTTCGTGTAAGAACCAATGAAAGACAATATCTGAAACTGGCTCCACAAAAAGATACTGGGATTAAGTTTAGATTTATTTATTTCTATTATTTAATAACAGATTTATAAAATGTACAGATCAACAGAGTCACGGAGGTTGAATCTGTCCGAATGACGTACAGGAAACAGCTTCATGTAAACATGTTGGTTATGGTTTTATTTTAATGACGCTGATTAAAAAACATCTAGGCTGTTAAACAATTTATCAGAAGTTTCTAATTTTAGAATTAACATTTCAAACATTTTGTGGAACAGAAGACAACAGCTGACAAACAAACAAACATATCATAATAACAGTTTTAAATTAATATATTTTGAATAATTCTGTGTATTATCTGTTTAAGGATTAAATGTTTGGTTTAGTTTTGTAAAATGCTGTTCATGCTGCAGCCTCTAGAGGTCACTACTGAGTTAGTTCTGTGAATCTAAATCAAAATCCTCATTCTCCAGGTGTTTCTATGTTTCGAGTCTTTCAGGAATCAGGTGAACAGATGTCTGTGTTTATTCCTCTCGGTTGAACTTCAGGTGAATCTGCGACAGACACGAGAAGCTGTGCTGTGTTTGAAAAGAGGAGGAAGAGGAGGAAGAGGAGGAAAAGGAGGAAGAGGAAGAAGAGGAAGAAGAAATCAGACCATGTGACCCGTTGTTCTCCTTTATGAGAGAGCTGGAGAATCTTTCCGCTCAGTGACGATGAAGACTCAGAACAAACAAGGTGAGAGAAAGTTTCAACTTTTAAACTCTTGACTGAAATATTCTGCTTCTCTTCATATCAACACGGGAACTTTTAACTGTCGATTTAAAAAACGAATCAAGTGTGAAATGAAAGTTTTACTTTCGTTTTCACGTGTTAGTGCCGAGACAACAGGTGAAGTTAAAGTTACTGAAGAATAAAACTGTGATAATAATATAACACTGAGACACAGTGCGACTGTGGAGGGGAATACTACTACTACTACTACTACTATTTATAATGATACTACTACTTCTACTAATACTACTACTACTACTTCTTATAATAATCATAATCATAATCGTAATAATAGTCATAATAGTTATAATACTGCTATTCATAATAATAACTAATAAGATTAAGTTATTCTATCATATGTATTTTATTTTTGTATTTCCTCATTTAGGAAAGTTGCGTAACTGAGAAGTTGTTTGTCTCAGGTTCTGGTAAAAACATATATAAGAGCAATAAATACATAGAACTAAATGAATATCTTTGGAAAGAATCAAATTAAGATATGAAATATATTTGTAAAGTATGTAAAGATATAGATCAATTTAATACTAATTGTTTTAATATCTATAATTAAATGTGTGTGTCCACAGAGCTGATGCTGGCGAGCCTTCTGCTCCTGGGCCTGTGTGTCCGGGCCTCCGCCGTGTTGGACGGCAGACTGGACGTCCACTGGGAGCTGTGGAAGAAGACTCACGGGAAGTCCTATCCAGAAGAGGTGATTCCTCTTTGTTAAAAACACTCAGTCACAGATTTAACACGTGACTGCAAATAAAATCTGCGTGTTTGCGGATTTGTTAAATCCATATTTATCACAAAGTCGCACAGGGTTTGACCTCATGCACTGATTCTGTTTGTGCTCGTGTTGAGGTGGAGGATGTGCGCCGCCGGGAATTGTGGGAGAAGAACCTGATGCTCGTTACCACGCACAACCTGGAGGTCTCCATGGGGCTTCACACCTACGACCTGAGTATGAACTTCATGGGAGACCTGGTGAGACGCTCGCTCTGAGGCCGTTCAACCACAAACAACTGATCATTGATCGTTATTGATTCACCATCATCACGTCTATTTACTTCTGAAGAAGAATTAAAGCAGTTTAACATGTAACAGATGTTTATTCTGTCTATACACATCCACAATATTGATGATTTCAGTGTTTCAACCTTAACAAAACAGTGAAATCTAACTTGATTTAAAACGCTGCTGAATGAATCTGGATGGTTTGACCTCACTGCTTCCTGTTTCCTGCTGTGTTCTCTACTTCCTGACAGACAACAGAGGAGATCATGCAGTCGTACGCCGCGCTCACTCTGCCTGCCCACATCCAGAGGGCGCCATCTCCTTTCGTGGGCACGTCAGGCGTAGAGGTTCCTGACACTGTGGACTGGAGACGCCAAGGCTTCGTCACCAGCGTCAAAATGCAGGTAAAGAGTCAGAGTTTCCATCAGCGAGGAACCACAGAGATTCAGCAACTCACACGTTCCTCCGTTCCTTATTTCTGTAAATCGCTTCTTGTTAAAACAGGAAGACGTCACCACAACCACGTGTTTGTGAAATGTTTCACCTCGTCCACTTCCAGAGGAGGCGTGACACCACCACTGTAACCCAACACACACATATATATATATATATATATAATAACCCACTCTCTGACATTAAGATTAGCACATGTTTTATGTACTTTATGAATATTTATTATATTATATATTATATAGTATTAACCTTAATGTTGAAGTTTGGTTTTGATGCTTCCAGACACTTTCAGATTTTTACTTCTTTTATTTTTCAATAACCTCGTTTTTTTTCTGTGACCTTTTTGTCAGTTTTCACTGAAGAGATGATATTTAATTTGAACTCTCTTATTATTAGTATTAGATTTAAACTGTTTTACATTTGAACAAACTCTTTTCTGGAGTAAAATTATGTTGGTTAATGGGCATAGAAACAAAATAAAACCGTGACCTTTTTCTTTAGTTAGTCACTGAAGTCACTGTGAGAACTTGTGAAAAGTCAATAACAAATGTGGATATTTTAAATATTTCTTGTGTCTGAAATAATCAAACAAGAAATGATGTTCAGAACTGACACATTACAGCTGATGTTGAGCTTCATTCAACCAGAGACTCACGAGTATTGATTTCACAACAAGTTAAATATAATTGACAAAAGTTCTTTAACCTCTTAAACTCTTTTTCAACCTCCAGTGGATTAATCTGCTCAAACTCGTCTGGTGCTGCCAAGCGTGTGAAAGTGTCTATTCGGATGCAGAATATTATATTATTATTAAGTTGTATTATATGAAGTATGTATTAGGAATGAGTTTGAACCTGGGAGTAGATGCGAGTCTATCTGACGTCACAGTAACACATCTTGTTATAATCCAGGGTTCATGTGGCTCCTGCTGGGCCTTCAGTGCTGCAGGGGCCCTCGAGGGCCAGTTGGCCAAGACCACAGGAAAGCTGGTGGACCTCAGCCCCCAGAACCTGGTGGACTGTTCTGGGAAATACGGCAACAAAGGCTGCAACGGGGGCTACATGAGCATGGCCTTCCAGTACGTCATCGACAACCAGGGCATCGACTCAGAGGCCTCGTACCCGTACAGAGGACGGGTGAGTAGATGGAGATGTTTTAAATCATTCAGCATCTAAATGAACTTTGTGGTGCAACTGTTCCCTCAGCTGCTTTTTCTTGGGTCAAGACAAACGTCTCATGCTAAAACTACTAAACCAAACTTCAACCAAACTTGGTGGAGGAACTGAGCAAGAACCGATTAACAATGCTTCATCAAGTGTCCGTCAACATTATCATTAATTCTTCAGGGAATAATTTACAGATCTTAAAAAACGCTTCCTTTTTTCGTTTATATTTCTACGATGAGAACCAGACAATCACGTGACCTTGGCAGACGTATGAACTCTTCTGAGTGTCGTTGATATATTTATTTAATAAATATCGTCTGTATTTAAACTCACAGACGTGGCCGGAATCATTAGTTTCACTCTCAGTTTACCAGCCAACAGGGATTATAATCCAAAAACGCAGGGTTAATCCAGGACTGAGATCTGATTTCTGTTTGACTCTGTGCTGTTTTCTCAGTTCAGGAGAAATAAAAACCCAATGTTCTTTTAAAGTGTAAACACGTAGGGAACCAGTGCAAGCTCAGGTTATCGGTGAGAGGATTCCTGTGTGAGACAAAGTGTGTGGGTGTACGAACAGAAACAATAAGTTAAGCACAACCCTCCAGGCTGCAGACAGCAACACTCTCCTCACTTGTCTGTGGTCGGCTGTTAATGTCTCTTTGGAGCAACAATAAATTAATCGGAGCGGACAACATGTTTGTCCTCCAGGCTCCATCTGGTTCGCTGCTGAGTGGAGGAGGAGGAGGAGGAGGAGGAGGAGGAGGAGGAGGAGGAGGAGGAGGAGGAGGAGGAGGAGGACAGATCTGCTGCTGCAGCCTCGTGGACGCGTCCTCGATCTAGTTCAGCCCAAAAGTATAAAAACACTCGTGGAAGTGAAAAAGCTTCTTAACGAGCAGAGAGTTAATCGTCTCCGCGGAAATTCACTTATTCACGTCTGACTCGCTTGTCGATCGGAACATTCAAAACTCTGAGAAAGGTTTATGAGAAGAAGATTCAACACGTAGATGTCAACCAACATTTTAGATTTAAAATGTATTCCTCTTTCATTTTAACCACTGAAAGAATCTCAATCTCAGGACACGGCTGTTTGTAAATTAAGATGGCCGACACTTCTTCCCAGCGCAAAAAACAGGCGTCATGATTGACAGCTGAGACTGACTCATGATTGGCTGAGTATCTAAGGTCTAAAGTCTGCCTCCAAATGACATCACCACCAGCGTTTGTATCCGGGATAGTTTGGCTTTATTTCTGGATTCCACAACATTAGTTAAATCAGCCACAACGCAAACAGTGAAAGGTAAAGTAAGTTGGTGTTTTGTCTGAATAGGGCCCCCTGGTGGTTGTGGTGCTCTAGGTAGAGGGTTCATTTACGCCTCAGGCCAACTTTTCGTCATGGACGCTGTGTGAATCAGTTTGATCTCCTCACTTCAGGATCAGCAGTGCCGCTACAGCCCCTCCTACCGCGCCGCCAACTGCTCCAAGTACAGCGTCCTGCCTGAAGGCGACGAGGGCGCTCTGAAGCAGGCGCTCGCCACCATCGGGCCAATCTCCGTGGGCATTGACGCCACGAGGCCCAAGTTTCCTTTATACAAGAGCGGTAGGTTACACACGTTAGACTCTCAGGAGCTGAATGTCCGAACTGGATCGGTTTGCTGACTTCATATGTCCCGACATTTGTTTTTTGTATAAAATATGCTCTAACAAATCGGTTTAAATATGTAATTATGTATGAAATTAGATATATTGAGATGTATTTATTATTAGTGAGTTTTACTTTACTGGTTTCAGGAGTGTACAACGACCCGGGCTGCTCCCAGCATGTGAACCACGGGGTGTTGGCTGTGGGCTACGGTTCTGAGGGCGGGCAGGACTACTGGCTGGTGAAGAACAGGTGAGACCTTTTCACATCTGGTCCACGTAACAAGTACTTACATATATGAACATGGGGACATATGTAACATATGTTCCTGATTTTGGTTCCGTCTGTGCATCAGAGGATGAACAGGAAGTGAAACAGGGAATTCAGGATGTGCTGTTCTAGCTCTTTAAAATGTCACAGACGTCACAAAAGAAGCAGAGATGAAGAAACAGCGATGAAGAAGCAGAGATTGACTCCGACCACGAGTCTGGTCTCAGTCAAACTCATCATGTGAAACTGGTCTCAGTGGTTTATCACGTTCCTCACCACAGTGAATTTCTTCATCACTTCCTCCTCGGTGCATGTTTATAGCTGGGAACAGTAACTCAGTGCATTTAATCATTCAAGTTCTTGTTCTGGAGTTTTAAAAATTAATTTTACATTAAAAAAATTAATCAAAAATCATCATCAGTCCACTTGGCTTATTTTAAAGCTGTGGTTTGTGGAGATTTCTTGTGAATTTTCAGATTTCGTCTTCGTTTAACACACTGATATAATTACATGATATCAAAAAACTTTGTTAAAGAATATACTCTATTTTACTTACCTTAAATGTATATATATATATAAATCCCATTATCTAATCTCCTGTGGGGAAATCGTCTCTAACTCACCTGGATCTTATTTCCACCTGCTGTGAAGAAGTGGGCGGGGCCTACCTTATAAATTCAGGCAGCTTGAGTCACAACGAAGAGGAAGTAACGTTGTTGTTTTGATGTTTTCAGTTAATGAGCTTTACTTATAAATAAAATATAAATGTTTTAACGTGAACTCAGATCTTGACTTTTTACAACAAGTCACCTCAATGATTTTAAAACTTGATCCAACAAACTGTTAGTTTGTCAGCAGGATTAAGACAAAACTACTGAAGTGATTTTCTTGAAACTTGGTGGAAGTTGTGGGACATTGACCAATGAAGATCTGAGTGGATCCAATAAAGTTTATATATATATATGTGGATTTAGATGAAGACAAACTGATGTAGTCAAGTTTATCAGATGAAGAAAATGCTGATTCCATCACTTACAAAACATGTAAATGAGGATTTGTCTGCACGTCATCTGTTCATCACATGACATTAACTGGTAAAGTCCCAGGAAGCTCGTCCTTTGTCTGTTTGTTTAATTCGTGGTGTTCTCTCCGTTCTCTTCATTTCAGCTGGGGAACGACTTTCGGAGATCAGGGCTACATCAAGATGTCGCGCAACAAGAACGACCAGTGTGGCATCGCCTCGTACTGCAGCTATCCCACCATGTAGCAGCACGGAGAGACAGAGAAATCTTTAATAATCAAACTAAATTTTCTGTTCTATGCAAATTTTTTAATATAAGGTTTTACAGTAAGAGCCACTAATGGGAAAGTGTTTCTAAAAGTACCAGCACTATTTGGTGTATTCTAAACATAAACATATCTCCAGGTGGAATTTAAAAGTTTTCCTGTAAACACCTCGTCCCTGAAACTCACTGTCTTGTGTTTGTGTGATTTTTAAATCTGTAATAATGAAATGTACGTACTCGCTGCAGAGGCTCAGACAGGTTTGGATCCATATATAGGTTTAGTCTCAGTAAACATCACGTCTGTGCCTGCGGTCGAGGTGAAGAAGTGATTTTGGCTCCAGCAGCTGTTAAACCTGCCATAAAAGCCAGTGAAAGGAAACCATTGACGTTGGAAATTGGTGTGTTGGTCAGTTTAGCTTTTACATGTTACCAGGGATCGTCCGAATCAATACCGGTGTCTCTGGTAGATATCTGTGCACATGTTGATGTAGCATGCACAAGCTGCCGATCGGCAACTATCGTGCACAGGAGAGAGTCTGGATCGTTTCTTTGTTTGCTGCAGTGAACCTTTAAAATGTTGCAGCTGTTCTGAGTCTTAATGCTAAGCTAACTGGCTTTAATTTCATATACTTTCTCCCTGCAACTAATGACCAGGTTTCCTCCAATGTTCAACTCCTGTAAAGAAAGACAGTAAAATGGGTTTTGACAATAATTAAACTGGTGAAACATTAATATTCTCTGTGTCTGTAGTGGCTGATTCATGAAAAGTGTGTTTTTTTAATCCACAACACTTGGATTTTGATTTGAATTGGATTCGTAAAAACTTCGAAATTTACACTGTAAAAGAGAGATGTCAACAAACTACTGACGAGTCTGAACCCCCGCAAGGCAGCTGGACCAGACACTGTCCCCCCCCCACACTAAGCTACTGTGGGGATCAGCTGTCTCCAGTGTTCACAGACATCTTCAACACTTCACTGGCTGAATGCGTGGTACCCGCCTGCCTCTAAACGTCCACCATCATCCCCGTTCCCAAAAAGCAGAGGATCACAGGCCTTAACGACCCCAGACCAGTCGCCCTGACCTCTGTAGTAATGAAGACCTTTGAGTGCTCGGTGCTGACCCACTTCCAGGCCATAACCAACCACCTCCTCGACCCACTGCAGTTTGCCTACAGAGCCAACAGGTCCGTAGACGACGCAGTCAACTCGCTGCTGAGGCTCAGACAGGTTTGGATCCATATATAGGTTTTGTAACTGGCTGCTAAACCTGGTAGGTTATGCGAATTGTTTCATTTGTTATTTGGGTTGGATTTATTTTGTTTGTTATGTTCAAGTATGTGTCGTGTTATTTAAGTTAGTAATTTGTTGTCTTTTTAAAACATAGCTACTCACCTCGCATTAAAACGCCTATAGCTTACACGGAGCGGACCGTTTTAATAAACACACCAAATCCCTCTCTCCTGTCCGAGGAAGATATAAAACACCTGCCGTACAGCTGCGTCTCAAGGATGGTAGCAGCAGAAATGACAGGACGCCAGCTGTACGGCAATTCTTAAACATTACAAACCTATAGATCCTAGTTTAACACCCCTAGCCAAGCGGAATGAGGTCAAGAAGCTGGGTTTATTCCCTTTGCTACAGGTAGCGTGGAATGGGAGTCGCTATGTCACATTAACCCGTCAAACTTGTCCCACGTGGCTATTTAACGGTTGAATTTGGGGTCTATTAAATAATTTTGTTTTATCTACTGTCATTCTAGTTTTACGGTGTTTCTACGGCGCCACGATGTAATGTATTGAATAAAGAGCTGTGACATCAGTTCAGAACTCTCGGCGTCATGCTTTGCCAGCCAGGGGCTGTTACAGTAAAAACTCAACGCTACACTTGAAACGTCTTCCTGACCCGTGTCGTTATCCTTTCGAGGAAAACAACCTACAATCGACCGTCAGGCAAGACTGGATAATGCATTAAAGGTGCACGCATGATAGATGCAGTGATGCCGGTAACGTTACTCAAAATCTGACGAGTAATCAGAAACGAGTAATCTAACGCGTTACTATTTCCAAACCAGCAGTCGGATTAAAGCTACTTGTCCAAGTCACTGTGTGTTACTATTTTGTCATTAATAGTAAAATATAAATTTGATTTCTTCTTCCGTTTCTGAGATGCACATTTTCGAGTTGGAAATACAATCACTATTTTGAGTATTTGTCAGCTAAAGATGGAAATATCAAGGTTCGTTGTACACTCGGTGCTGGTGGCGACAAAGTGCTATCAAGCTACAAAAACACAACGTCAAATTTGAAGAAACATTTGGAGTCGCAGCACTGCACAGTCAAACTTACAGAGCAAATCCCACAAGGTGGTAGGAAGGAGAGAGCAGGAGGTCCCCCACCACCCAAACAACAAAATCTGAGACTCGAATAAATGTTAATAAGTCGAGTTTAAATACGTATTTTAAAAAAAATACACCTAATGTTTCAGTCGTTGTCTTTATCGTCTCACATCTTCAGTTGATGTGAAACAGCCGCTACTGCTGATTGGACACCTCCTCTGACACACCCACCGAACCAGAGGAAACGAACCTCGTGCAAAGATTTGAGCCAAAGTGTGGTTCAACCTGGAGACTCTCCTCACTCTCACTGCAGCTTTATCTGTTAAAAGTCTTATAATGTTGTTGTAACTGCACACAAGTCCAAACAAGTGCACATTTAAAACAGTCTTCCTGTCAATGTGACTTGTGTCCTCTCAGATGCACATGGAGGAGTCCTGCTTCAACTTCCTCAGGACGAAGGAGACACTGGGGGGAGTGGTGTTTTATTTGAGTTTAACTGAGTGATGATGTTTCTCGACCAGCCCCAAACGGGCCTCTGATCCCACGACCTGCAGGTACCAGGTGTACGCAACCTGCAGGAACACCTCAGGAGTGCTGGGCTTCTCCGTCACCGTTGAAACACAGGCCACCAAGTTTAGGTTCATGTGGCTCCTGCTGGGCCTTCAGTGCTGCAGGGGCCCTCGAGGGCCAGTGGGCCAAGAAAACAGGGAAGCTCCTGGACCTCAGCCCCCGGAACCTGGTGGACTGTTCATATTTATACGGAAACGATGACTGCGACGGGGGCTTCATAACGTAGGCCTTCGATTATATCGTACAAAACCAAGGCATCGCCACAGGATCCATTGGAGGGCAAGTCTGGTGCCAGCAGCCGCGGTAATTCCAGCTCCAATAGCGTATCTTAAAGTTGCTGCATTTATAAAGCTCGTAGTTGGACCTCGGGATTGAGGTCTGCTGTGTTGGACAGCAGAGTGGACAACCACTGGGAGCTGTGGAAGGAGCATCACGGGACGTCCTATCCAGATGAGGCGATTCCTCTTTGTTAAAAACGCTCGGTCACAGATTTTACTCCAATACCTTCCTTGACAGGTATAAAGTTAGCTGTCAACTGTCATTTATCGGATCATTTCCTTTTCCGTCTCCCCGAGAACGAAAAACATCGCGAGGTAAGTTAGAACTGCGTTTTTATATCTACAATGACATAAGAATAACTGGGAAAATAACACTGCTAAAACTATCCTGTTTTAGCTAAAGCTTTTTATTATGGAATTGACCCTAGGGGCTAGCTTGTTAGCATGCTAATGCCGATTACTGTTGATTTGACCGGATTTCGCTTGTTTATGTCTATTACAATGTAATTTGCAACTATTACCAGACTAAAAGCCAAATTTCCTTCGCTGGAAACCTCTGCAACCTTGCCTTATTGCTGGCAGTTAATGCCCGTTGACAGGATGCGAATTCGGCTTTCGTCGCGACACAATAACGGGCAGAAACATCCGCCTGCCCACATCAGGCGTAGAGGTTCCAGACTCAGTGGACTGGAGACGCCAAGGCTTCGTCACCAGCGTCAAAATGCTGGTAAAGAGTCAGAGTTTCCATCAGCGAGGAATCACAGAGATTCAGCAACTCACACGTTGTAATTATTAGTATTAGATTTAAACTGTTTTACATTTCAACAAACTCTTTTCTGGAGTAAACTGATGTTGGTTAATGGGCATAGAAACAAAATAAAATAAATCTTTTTCTTAAGTTAGTCACTGAAGACACTGTGAGAACTTGTGAAAAGTCAATAAGTAAAGTGGATATTTTAATGAATGTATTTCTTGTGTCTGAAATATTCCAACAAGAGATGATGTTCAGAACTGACACATTACAGCTGATGTTGAGCTTCATTCAACCAGAGACTCACGAGTATTGATTTCACAACAAGTTAAATATAATTGACAAAAGTTCTTAAACCTCTTAAACTCTTTTCCAACCTCCAGCGGATTCATCTGCTCAAACTCGTCTCGTGCTGCCAAGCGTGTGAAAGTGTCTATTCGGATGCAGAATATTATATTATTATTAAGTTGTATTATATGAAGTATGTTTGAGGAATAAGTTTGAACCTGGGAGAAGATGCGAGTCTATCTGACGTCACAGTAACACATCTTGTTATAATCCAGGGTTCATGTGGCTCCTGCTGGGCCTTCAGTGCTGCAGGGGCCCTCGAGGGCCAGTTGGCCAAGACCACAGGAAAGCTGGAGGACCTCAGCCCCCAGAACCTGGTGGACTGTACAAGGGGATACGACCACAAAGGCTGCAACGGGGGCTTCATGAGCATGGCCTTCCAGTACGTCATCGACAACCAGGGCATACAGAGGACGGGTGAGTAGATGGAGATGTTTTAAATCATTTAGCATCTAAACTACTGAAGTGATTTTCTTGAAACTTGGTGGAAGTTGTAGGACATTGACCAATGAAGATCTGAGTGGATTCAATAAAGTTTACACATATATATATATATATATATATATATGTTTGTGCATTTAGATGAAGACAAACTGATGTAGTCAAGTTTATCAGATGAAAATCACTTACAAAACATGTAAATGAGGAGTTTTCTGCACGACATCTGACATTAACTCGTAAAGTCCCAGGAAGCTCGTCCTTTGCCTGTTTGTTTGATTCGTGGTGTTCTCTTCCGTTCTCTTCATTTCAGCTGGGGAACGACTTTCGGAGATCAGGGCTACATCAAGATGTCACGCAACAAGAACGATGAGTGTGGCATCGCCTCGTACTGCTTCTATCCCATCATGTAGCAGCACGCAGAAACAAATAAATCTTTAATAATCAAACTAAATTTGTTGTACTGTGCAAATTTTTTAATGAAAATGTTTTACAGTAAGAGCCACTAATGGGAAAGTGTTTCTAAAAGTACCAGCACTCTTTGGTGTATTCTAAACATATCTCCAGGTGGAATTTAAAAGTTTTCCTCTAAACACCTCGTCCCTGAAACTCACTGTATGTGTTTGTGTGATTTTTAAATCTGGAATAATAAAATGTACGTACTCGCTGCTGAGGCTCAGACAGGTTTGGATCCATATATAGGTTTAGTCTCAGTAAACATCACGTCTGTGCCTGCGACGCAATCGAGGTGAAGAAGTGATTTTTGCTCCAGCAGCTGTTAAACCTGCCATAAAAGCCAGTGAAAGGAAACCATTGACGTTGGATATTGGTGTGTTGGTCAGTTTAGCTTTTACATGTTACCAGGGATCGTCCAAATCAATACCGGTGTCTCTGGTAGATATCTGTGCACATGTTGATGTAGCATGCACAAGCTGCCGATTGGCAACTCACGTTTTCGTGCACGGGAGAGAACAAACGTCCTTTTGGTGTTTTTATTTCTCACTGACGCCAAATATTCAACTTTACCAAGTCGTCAGGAGACAAACAACCATTCACTGTCACATACACACTACGAGCAACTCAGAGTCTCCAGTTAACTTCAGTTGTACGTCTGTGGACTGTGGGAGGAAGTTGGATGAAATCTCGCTTTGGTGTGAACATGCAAACTCGACTCTTTTAACCACGGTGCTGCTCGACAGATTCCAATTTTATGCAAACTGCATTTTCAGTAACGCAAACCTCGAGTCCTTCGATGATGCGTATATCTTCTGTTTAATCCAATCAAAAAGTGATGACAAGTTGTGGTTTGACAACACAATAATAGTCTGGATCGTTTCTTTGTTTGCTGCAGTGAACCTTTAAAATGTTGCAGCTGTTCTGAATCTTAATGCTAAGCTAACTGGCTTCTGGCTTTAATTTCATATACTTTCTCTCTGCAACTAATGAGCAGGTTTCCTCCAATGTTCAACTCCTGTAAAGAAAGACAGTAAAATGGGTTTTGACAATAATTAAACTGGTGAAACATTAATATTCTCTGTGTCTGTAGTGGCTGATTAATGAAAAGTGTGTTTTTTTAATCCACAACACTTGGATTTTGATTTGAAGTGGATTCGCAAAACCTTCAAAATTTAAGGGAAATTTAAGGTGACTATCCTTTAGCACCGGCCCTGGTGATAAACCATCATAGTCCTGTAGAGAAGAATAAATATATTTATACTATGAATTAATAAAAATACATAAATTATTGAATTTGTTTTGCAATCGAGTACAAAAGATACCGAAGGCCAACTTCAGGGTTATTAATGCAGATGAATATAACCAATTTAAGAAATACTACAAGTTAGAACTGCAACTTAAAGGATTACTTTAATATTTAAAGATATATCGGTGTCAGTGTCTCCACAAAACTCCGACGGCACCTGAAACAAAGTCAGCCGAGCTCCGTGTTGGGTTACAAATGAGTCATTTTTATTTTTTTAGTGCAACATCACAACAAACAATTTTCACATGAGGTATTCAAAGGGATTTTCTTTAGTTGTTGATACAAAATGTCCCACCATGATTGACGTTTAAAGTGTTGTGTATCTTTTTTTAAAGCCTTTGGTTGGTTAGCCACATTCATTAGTAAGTCTAACACATGAACAAGAATGGCACGATAAAGCATGGTGGGTCGCGTCCAAGCTGAGGAAACTTAGACTCAAATATAATATTCCCCTCAGCTCTTCCCCGTTTAAAGCTTTTTGAATGGATTTCATTAATTCCTACTTACAACAGTGGGATCGAACAGTATTTCAACTACACTAAACATTTCGGAAAAAACAGGGTTGGGAGGGGTGGCTTACAAATGTGGAAAAATAGCTTCTGTCTCCTCTGACCTTTTTTTTTTATCCTGGGGCGGGTGCTTGATTCTTGGGCTTTTTCTGATACATGATTCTCGGAAAACAAGGAATAGGCAACGTTGATTACAGCAAGATCCTCCTTGCTTGGATTGTCACCTCCTTTCTTTTTTTTTTGGTCTTGAGAGTTGTATTTATATACAGAGCATGGATCGATGGGACACTCTAGCATACTGGACTTCAGCTTTGGCTGGACGGGCGCCACGGCGGGCTCCGGTTACGGATTGATTCCAGCACGTTTGGTTTTTCGGAGTAAAAGGCATGAAGAAGAGACGGATGGACAGACAAGATAGATAGATTGATAGATAAGATAGATAGGACAGACACCCTGACAGGATGGATTCTTTGGTTAAGGAATATCTTTGCCACACAACATCTCACACAGTTGAGGTAGATGGGTAAAGTCTTCATGTACACACGGGGGTGGGGGGTGTGGGGGGGGGGGGCTTCCATCAGAAGACACTGCCTCGTGTCAGTTTCTCAGTTCCAGCTCAACTTAATAACACATAACTGTAAATACTCAGCAGGCCGAACCCACCGGTGCTTTGTGTTGAATCCTCTGAGTGCTACTGTAGCTCTGATAGGGAACTGCTCAAACTACCCATGATGCATCACGATTCAGCAGTTACCCATCAATCTTTGGTTGTTGTTTTTTTTTTTTTTTTTTTTGGTTTCAACATTATCAAAAAAAAAAAATTGTACGGTTTTTTTTTGGTATTTTCTCTCTCTCTCTCTCTCTGTTTTTTTTTGTATTATTCTGAAAGTATATATTAGCTTTCAGTTCCGCTCTTCCATTATTCACACACCCCCCCCCTCTCCTCCCCCTCCTCCGACTCGCTCTGCAACGGCCTTCTGCTTTTCAGGGTCAAGTTTCTGTAAAAGCCACTAGGGGGTGCCGCAGGCTAAAAATGGCAATGCGGATCACCTGCAGCAGCCAAATGGATTCACCTCCTCCTCCTCCCTCCCTCCCCCCCCCCTCTGTACAAAAAGGGAAGAGCCTCGCTGCTTGACACGGAGCAGAAGGTGGCTCTGTCTCCATGTTGGACAAAGAGGAACCTGCCAGGTGTCACCTCAGCTTTGGTCCAATGACAGTGGAGCTCAGGGGTGAGGAGCACAGGAGCCTCCCAGCGCTTCTATTTTTCATTTCCCCCCCCCCCCGCGCTCAGCATGCTTACAATTGTTGCTCATTAAAGTTTCATTCAGCTCCACGCCTCACTACTCCGACACCTCCTGTTCCTCCAATAACCCCCCCTCCACCTCCCACCTCTCCTACACACACACACACACACACACACAGCACACTACCACTGTCTTCGTTCTGGACGATTCAGCCTCCTCTCTGATCTCCAAGCCCCCCGCCCCCCCCCCCTCTGAATGCCCCCTAAACCCCACAGGTCTGGCCGAGAGCAGACCCCAGACCGGAGACCCAGAGAGGAGATGGGATGAAAAAGGCCTCGGCTTTGAAGTCTGCGAAAAAAAGTCGATGGCCTCTTTCATGACCGCCCGTCTTTCAAGTGCACGCTGTGAAGGGGGCCCCGGCAGCCCCCCCCCACCCACTCCCTCCCCTCCCAATGTTAAAGACAGTGAGAGAGAGAGAGAGAGAGGGAGGAGAAACACCAGGCTTGCCCTCGCCACTCTCTGGCAGCGTTTACACCCGGGTCAGGGAATCAGATCCTGGGCAATTTTCTCCTGATTCAAGCATTTAGCATTTAAAACACCGGGAAATCAGGAAATCAGGAAATCAGGAAATCAGGAGATCAGGTGACTTGTGCTGGCAGCGAGATGCCGGAGGACGACGGCCACAGACAAACACCACGAGCCTCCAACGCCTCTCAGAAAGTCCAAGGGACGCACGCTAGGAAGATCAATAAATTGGAGATCTCCAAAAGAGGAGGACCAAATCTCTCAGAAGACCTGAAAGATCCTTAAAAGACCAGGAACAAGGCGTGCGACCTTCAGAACTCAAGGTCAATGTAAACCCGAGGAGACGAGGAACACGCAGGACCATAAGAACCTCAAACTCCAGGAACGAATCCTTACACCCGCAGAACCCTGATCCACGTCAAAACAAGGAGCCTCTCGAAACCAAGAGCGAATCCTAACACCTTCCAGATCTCTGGGAACAGGAAGACGACCCCAGGAGGAACCTCTCAAATCTTTAGAACCTCCCAGAACCAGGAGGGAACCGTCTGGGAACTGAGACAACTGGCAGAAGGGTTTTAGAACGTGGAGGACAGTAAGATCACACCGAGCTGGACAAAGACAAGAGCGTCTGCACTGCACTGGGGAGGGAGATGGGAATGGGAGAGAGGGGGGGGGCGGGGTCACAACCATGCATTTCCCCAGGCAGACAAACTGTACGCATGTTTGCATGTGACCCTGAAGGACTGGCACTCGATGGGACCTTCAGACAGAGCTGCTCCCCAGGCGCCGGCCACCAGATGGCGTCAGGCCGGACACGACTGTACAAGCAACCTGTGAACCCAAGGGACGCCACATCATCGTTGTTGTCATTGGGAATCAACATCATTATTATTGTCATTATTCATAGTGTTATTAATTATAAATATTATCACAACATTCAAACAAGCTTTGGCCTTGACGTTAAGAGCTGACCGCAGAGACAATTGCAAGAGTAAAGAAATCCCCGTTATTCTACAAAAAACAAAAACAAAGGCCAGGCCTGGAAGAGAGAGAGAGATACGTAACATCACTGGGTGGTTCGGGGGGGTCGGGGGTCAGGGGTCAGGGGTCAGGGGTCGGGGACTCAGGCCGTACATTCAGGGACGCAATGTTAATCTTTGGTATTACGATGGGATTCTACAGCTAAAAGTGCCCATCAGAAAAAAGTCTTCAGTTTCACACAGACATACAGAGCATTGTTAAATAAATACTTACAGTATATAGATTAGCATAAATAAATAACCAAATAAATAGAAAGAGGGAAAGAAAAAAAGGGGAAAATAATAAATACACAAATGCAGTAATAAATACATTGATCAGATCAGCAATTGCATTTAAAAGGATCTTGGTTTGATTTAACTATTGGCTATAAGGAGGCATGTCAAAGCCGTTCCTTTGTGGACCAAAAAATGACCTTGTACGTCAGCCGGGCTGAAACAAACCGCCCGTGCTCCCAATGTGTTTCTATAAATAGAGCCATGTGCTTGAAATCTGTACAAAAAGGGCTGAAAGAATCACATTCCTCCATGTTTCTAGACATCTGTAAAAAAAAAAAAAAAAAAAAAAAAAAGATTTCAATATGGAGCAGAGGTGTGTACAGTTTGAAAATGAGTGGAAAAAAAAATCGGACAATGTCACTATACATTGTGTGGAGTCGAGTGAGCCTCTGCACCGCGGCGCCTTCGTGGTCAAAGGCCGTTTCTCGTTTTTTCTTTTTTTTTTTGTGGTTCTTGATTTTTGAGTCAAAAAAAATTGTCGGTGGAGCTCGGTGAGAGTCTCAGAGCCGGACGTTTGCACCAACAAGTCCGTTCCTGCGTCCGACTTGTGTATTGATTCTGTCCCCGGGGGCGCCCCCCCCCCCCCCTCGAAAACTCTGATTCATTCAAGGCGGGACCATCCTCGTGAAGCACAGGCTCCTCCTCCTGCTGGCGGTGAGATGATTGACAGCTGGGAGTCACAGACGCTGCGACGCCCTCCTGATAATCCCAGGCTCTGAACTCGAGACAACGCCGCACAGACGTGGGAACCGTCGCCATGGAAACACATGCTAAGAAAAGGGGAAATTAGGTTCTTCAGAAAAAAATGTTTTTTAAAAAAAACCCGCCGTTTCTTTCCTCTTTCACCTTGATTCTCGAGGAAGAAGCCGACGGGACCGTGTGGGTGGAGCACACCCGGGGGGGGGGGGGGGGGGGGGGCGGGGTCAGGTGGTGAACAGTTCTGATTAACATGTGACACGATGGCGCTCTCTCCAGGTGCGAGCAAACGACATCTTGATTCTTCACGTTTGGAGAGAGGACAACAGATTTGAAGGTTCACCAAAAATATGCTTCCTCCTGATTTGTAATACCCTCATTATCTCTATTCTACATAATCAAAATAATGCGATGAGATGGCGTCGATGTGAGGGCGTGACTCTTTCTGCGAGTCAAATACTCTTTGCACCCTCGACTGTACAAGCAGGACCTCACATCCTGCGTTCATATCACTCTGGGTATCGCCCACCCCTCCCCCCTCCCTTCCATTTCAAGGAAGCGATCAACTTTGGTTTCGGGAAAAATGCTTCATCTTCATAATATCATCTACAATCGCCGGCTCCTCCGTCGCTCCTTCTGATAACGAGGAGGACATGTGTGACGGCTGATCCCTGCCCGGACCAGTCTATGTGCCCCCCGGCTCCCTCGGCGCCCCCCCCCCAGCGCACCTCCTCGGCGGCCCGTCATCACGCCGTGCTGCAGGACACCGCGGAGGAGGAGACGCTGGAGCCCGAGGAGCCCGTGGAGGAGGGGCGGCCCTCCTCCGCCCACTTGTTGACGTTGCGTCGGCGGGCGTTCATGAAGAAGTTGCTGACGGTGGACAGCTCCAGGCCCAGCTGCTGGGAGATGGTGACCTGCAGCTCCTTGGTCGGGCGGTGGTTCTCCCTGAAGATGGCCAGCAGCGTGCGGCGCTGCAGGTCGGTGAACACCAGCCGGGTGCGCTTCGGGCCCTGGTTGCGCTCCAGCTTGCTCTGCTCCGCCTCCTTCCGCTTGCAGGCTGCGGGAACACAAGGGAGGAAAGAAACAGGGTTAGCTAACACACGGGCAGGCTAACTAGGACAAATGGATTAGGCTGAGGGAAAGTGGATTTGTTGAAAGAAAAAACTGATTAGCTAAGCAACTTTGATTAGTTGAAAGAGGTGAATCAGCAGCTTTGCTTCATCGTTGTGTGAAGGAATCAAGAAGCTGAAGCCGTCACGTCTGAGAGGAAGCAGAGAACCACGAGCAGGCCACAGATCTGAAGCTTCTCCTCATGCTTTTCATTACAACCTCTTTTTAAAAAAAAACCCAGCTCACATAGATCTAAAGACAAAGTGCAAACACGTCATCAACTGACAAAGGCTGCCCCCCCCCTCCCAAAACAAATATAATCACACTCAAAGACACAAACAGATGCGATTCTCATTTTGTCTTTCATCCACTACAAGGGGAAATTACTGCAACTTATTATGGTATATTATATTTTGGCGGCAGTTTTATGCTTTTATTCTGGCTCGTACTCGTCCGCGTGTGTTTTACATTTTAAGTTGGAAAACACATCCAGAGAGAAAAGAGCCAGAAACATTTAAAGATCAATTTTCACATTCCGAGAGATCAGCTGATCAAAAGCAAAATTTGATATTTTTCCAGCATGTTGTGGCTGCATTTAAAATAATTGAATCGTGACTCTTGTCATATTTTAGGCAGACTCTTTCTTTCTTGCATTAATACACAATTTTTCTAACGCCCTGGTCCACGGAGGATAAAACATGATCTCATAATTCCTCCGTGTGTGAGCTGCGTGTCAGAGTTGGCCATATTCAAAGTGGTAACAGAGGTGATGAAGTCTCCTGGTAATTTGTATTTTAATGCAAGTCTTGCTTACGCCGACCGGAAAAATAAAAACTCGAGGTCTGGGTTAAACATCACTGGCCGCTCAATTACATAATCAATACTTCCTCTGGTAAAAGTCTCGAATTAAAAAAAGGAAATGTCCTGCGAAAAAAATAAAAAAAAATAAATAAGAAATGAATATAATAAAAGAGGCATCTTGGTGGAGTGAGGAGGGAGAAGATGCTGATGTGTGTGTGTGGGCTGAGCTCAGATCCATTTTGAGAATCAGACGTGCATTTTGAATTCCGGCTGCATGTTCCTCTGCATCTCCATCGCTGAACCCTTCACCTCCAACACGCTGTAATGCTGTATTTACAGGAAACACAACACCAACCTCTGCCTTTGTGTACCGAGCCAACTCCCCTCCCTCCCTCCTCCCCCCCTCTCTCTTTCTCTCTCTCCTTCCTCCGTCCATCTCCCTCCACTCCCTCTCTTCCCTTTACCTTAGTGGACACTTCAACATCATTAGTTTCTCATAAAAGTCATTTACATGTGGAGGCAGTGAGTGAGCAATAATCACTTTAGGAGGGAACTAATTTATTTTCTATTAAAGGCGGGTTACGTCAGGGGCGAGCGAAACCAGCAGCGTCGGCACGGCCCCCCCCCCACCCCCCCACCCCCCCCGGGTGTTTAGAGCCTTAAGTGGACTGAAACATATTTGGGGGAGTCGTGCAATTACCTAAATGCACACGCACTGTAAAGAGGTTTCAATCAGAGCAGTGTGGCTGAGCGAGCGTTCTGCTGATGGTATCAAAGGCGTTTCTAAGTGTAAGCATTGGTGTCTGTGCACTCAACACGCACGTGCACGCCAACACACACACACACACACACACACACACACACACACACACACACACAGCAGGGATGGATGGACTTGTGCCGACAGAAGACTTTTAATCCCGGCCAGCAAACTGAAAAACAAAAGTGTCTTTTCTTTTTGGTTTTGTCTGCATTTATTCATGTGTCCGTGCAACACCTGCTTCATTCAGCATGGAGATAAATATTTGTGATATTAACACGATCTCACTTTGAATCTTCAGAAGAATAAAAATGTGGGGGCGCAACGCTGAATGATTCGACGTTTTTGGTTTTAAACTGTACAAAAAAAATTACGTAAACATGTCCACTATTATTTCCGGATATTGCAGAATCTAGAATTAAACAAAACCAGATTTTGTTTTTAAAATCTTGACCCAAACCTCTGGAAATAATCCTGCTGCGATGCCAGACTTCTTCACTGGCTCTAAGAAAACAAGGTTTATGAACTCTGCTATTGACTCTATTATTGATCTTGATTAGATGAACATATCAGCCGGGAAAAAGCCTCGAAATCCCATATTTCAAACACACACACACACACACACACACACACATTAGATTAACCGCAATTGCTGCCTTGTGCTCTGAAAACAGCGTTGGGTTGATTGGCTTCTATCTTCTGATATCTGCTGCTGTTTACTGTACGACGGCTCCTCACTCCTCCAAACTCACTGTGGCGCAAATTTTCTCTCATTATCCGGATGCTTGAGAAATAACGGTGACCTCACAGACGTCGTCTTTCTCCATCACAGCCAATCGACAGCATCAGACATCGGACATCCAGCCCAGTTTATGAAACTTAAGCACCGGACTCGACGTGAATTCATCCCTGCATACTCCTCTCCTCTGAAATCATTATCTGGAGGAAATGCTTTGACTCGGAGGGGGGGGGCACTCGTGTCAACTTGAGATTACAGCGGCCTGTTAGCGTTTAGCATCCGGAGCTTGTTTGCATTTCTGAGAGTTATCGAACGACGTCTCATTAAAATCCGAAACAGGCCGAGATGTCAGCGGACGTCAATATCACTACAAGTGAAAATTCTTCTTCTTCTTCTTCTTCTTCTCTTTTTTTTTTTGCTTCCAAATGCTACATTTTTCACGGGCGTTACACCATCCACGCCATCAATATTTCTGCGTTGGGGGTTGGGGGGGCGGGCTGCAGCTATGGAAGGTGAATATAGATATAGATATATAGATATATATATATAGATATAGATATACAGCCGTGCACTCTCAGCTCATGTAGTAATGAAAGGAATGACATGATAGTGCAGGTGCTGGTAGCCTGGATTTATGGCTGGTTGGAGGAGTCGGGGGTGTCCTGCAGCGCTCCTCCTCCTCCACCTCCTCCTCCTCAGTTGAAAGCCATGTGTGTGTGTTTAGAGGAAGTCGCTGATTGGCCGTAGTCTTGTAAAAAAGAGGAGGATGTAATTTTGCTACTTCTGATTTTCACGGGGTTCAGTGGCTGGATTTCCAAAAACTCTGGTCCTACAGATTCCTCTATTAATTTCTCTCCTGCAGCGCTCCTCCTCCTCCTCCTCCTCCTCCTCCTCCTCTTCCTCCTCCTCCTCCTCCTCCTCTTCCTCCTACTCCTCTTCCTCGCTTCAATCGCCTCTATCCCTGACTGACGAACACAGCGCCGACCATTAAAGTAAATGCTTCCTTATGCTGTAATCATGTGTAAAAGGCTCACGATTATTATTATTATCATTATTATTTACCACGCTGTAACCCCCCCCCCGCCCCCCCCCGGTGCTGCAGCGACTCATGGAGACGTGAATATCCCCCCATAGGCGTCTTATGATCGTGGGAACAGCCCCTAATCATGATGTACGCCCCTCTCTCGTGTTGCTGAAACGTGATCGAAAGCCCTTTCCCTACCCCCCCCCCCCCCCCCCGGCGTCTCAACCTACACCTCCCTCCCTCCTCCCCCCCTCCCTCCCTCCCTCCCCTCCCCTCCCTGCAGCCCCAGCCCACCCCCTGCTGATTTCTTGGGCCAGGGGCTGATAGAAATTATTGATTAAATCTGTGCAGCTCAGACTCCTCGACCCACAGAGGCTGGTTAACCCCTTCAGCGCCGGAGTGGGGTGGGGGGGTGGGGGGGGAGCTGCAAGAGCTAGATAAAAAAAAAAAAAAAAAAAAAGGAAAGAAGCAAAAACAACAACCTCTGTTTGTTTGGTGGTTGCGCAGCTCGGGCCTGCTGCTTACGAGTCCTGATATGCAAATGGAATCGGCGTTGACCTTTGAGCCTCGGCAGCCGAGTGTGAACTGTACCAGGTTATTACTGTGAGGGGGGGTGGGGGTGGTGGTGGGGGGTGCAGGCACTGGAGCCGGCACGTAAACCGCATTGACCTTTCTTATTCATTTGGACCTTTAGTCAAGGGCTTCGGCCATCATCTTTAAAGTTAGAGTCTCTGATCCCCCCCCCCCACACCCTTGACTCTAAGTGTCGGAGCACGGCTGCACGTTCTTCATCCGGCTTCTTCTTCTTCTTCTTCTTCTCCAACTAAATCCTGATTGCCTCCTCCACTGCCCGGGGTCGGGGCTGGAGATGCATCTCATATATACGGCACAGTAATCCATAGAGCACACACACACACACACCCGCACGCACACACACACACACACACACACACACACACACACACACACTCACACTCGGGAAAAAACAAACAAGATACTGCAGATAAATCCCAGAGATCACCTCCTCCTCCTCCTCCGTGTTTAGCAAAATGTCGCTGTTGAAAGCCAATTATTAGAGGAGACAAAATGGCAGCGACCACATTCCATAATCGTCGTCCGGCTCTGCAGCTCGTCGTCCACGACCAGGAGAGTCGTCGTGGTTATGGAGATCGCGGCGGGCGGCCGGGCGACACTGAAGAGCCTGTTATGTATTTAAGCGAGTGTTGCATTAGAGGGGATCATCTTAAAAAACTTGAGGCGTGAAGCACAGAGCACTTGAGCCGTCTTCAGACCGGAGAGCACATTCAAATTCCAGTCTCGATTTTTTTTTGCCGATGCGGCCGAGGTGTGTGTGTGTGTGTGTGTGTGTGTGTGTGTGTGTGTGTGGGCAAGGCGTGCTGCTCTTTCCCATGGAAATCAATAGAGGCTTGTAATTAAACAAAAGGGGGTTGGCCGAGAGAGGAGAGAGAGGGGAGGGAGGGGAGGGGGGGGGGGTGTAGTGTTGAAAAAAAACACACAACAACCCCCCTTCGGAAAGTAGGTTATGTAGAAAAGTGCCGAGCTGTCTAAATTGTGGCTTTGCCAAGAAGTAAATCTGCACTTTGAGAGTGTGTGGGAGCAGCGTCACACACACACACACACACACGTCTCTCTCTCTCTCTCTCTCTCTCTCTCTCTCTCTCTCTCTGTGTGTGTGTAGAGGTTTTAATTCTTTATGAGTCTGATTGATCGGCTGCTCGGACGCCGGAGCACTGACTCGTTAAAATAATGTTTGTGTTTGTAAAAGATGAAGAGTCGCGGATGCTGCGAACAAAGAGAAGAATGATTGATGATTAGGAATCTGCTCCGAGGAACAAAGGGCCGAGGATTCTCCTCCAGGACGTTTTGCATATAAAGCTCCGACGAGTGGATTCATCAGGAAAACGTTTGTGATGAATCACAGAACAAACCAACACACAACTCATCTCCAGATAAGAGGGTTCTGCGTGTGATTGGTGTAACGTTTTGCTAAATGGAGGATGTACACATGTGCTCTCAGAGCCCAACAATCAAAGATCAATAATTGTGAAGGGATTGCAAGAGTGCACAATCATTACCTATGAACCCTATTGTGTTGTTGGGCTTAATCAGTCGAGCTGCTGACAGGGAGCGAAGAGCAGTGATCAACTGGGAAGGCGCACACACACGTACCACTCACAGACCCCCGGTGTGAGCACAACACTCAGCACACACACACACACTCACACACACACACAGACACACACTGGTCTGTGCTCGGCTCATATTACTGTGTTCACTTGGATCTGCTTCTGGGCGCCGTGGATCAGATGGGCCCTGAGTCCCAGTGGACGCACAACACTGTAACACGGCACTGTGCAGCACGCTGTTGTGTCTTCAATTCACATCCCTGAAGAATATTAAATGTCAAGTAGCGGATTACAATGTGCCTTTCAAAAAAAAAAAAAAAAAAATCTTTATCCTGGGAAATCTGTATAAATAATAAATTCTGCTTCTGCAACGAATAATTATTTTTTTTTCACCATCGATTTTCTTTTATGTTGTTATTTTTCCCCAAATGCTCATTTTAATTGAGTTTAGAAAATCTAAATATTTGCTTAGAAAACAAATCAAAATCTGTTAAAAACTTAAAATCCTTTGAATTTTATGTAAAACAGAAAAAGGCCTCAAATGCTCAAACAGGCCATTTTGAGTCTTATCCTCATTTTATCGATAAATAAAATAGTTGTGGATTAATTCCTGTCGTCTGCAGATGGATTCAGCTCCAGAGACTCGATGATCCTCTGGTGAAACAAATAATCTCTTTTTGTTCCACACGTGAAGAATCATCTGGAACCCGCGAGCTGCTGCCGCCGCCGCTGCCTCCGAGCACCACGTCTGTATTTAGCTTCGCAGTAATTGCCTCGGCGACAACGTTGATAAAAGACGTCTGGCAAAAGCTCAAGTCTCATTTGCATCAGCGGCTTTGCCAACTCAACTTCAGCCACGCGCCGCGCCGATATAAATCACTGCTCGAATTAATCAATCGCTCCGGAGTGGCGTTTCTGCACAAATTATTTTGTGGGCTCAAAAGCGATTAAATTGCCAAACGCTGCTCGAGCTGATCTTCATGGTTCATTTAAGAGGAGGGCAAATGTCTGTGGCTTTTTTTTTATTGTAGCTACTGTACAAATCAATAGAGGCTGTTTGGGAGCCAAGTAAACAAAGGAACGGCACATATGGTCCCTTTCTTTCTGGGAAACTGTCCTGGATGAGCTGAGAAGTTCCTCACGCCCGGCTGCGGAGACAATAGAGGATCTGGTGGACCGTTCAGTGTGAAGAAGAAGAAGAAGAAGGAAACATCAGGATGATGCTTCTGCTTTTTCTTCGTGTCTCAACCTGAGCTGCATACTGATTACTGGAGAGGAGGGAGTTTTTTTTTTTGGAAGACATGGAGAAGGAGGGTGTTTGGGGGAAACAACGGGAGAGAGTGTCTGTTTGTTGTTGTGATTCCTGTGTGTGTGTGTGTGTGTGTGTGTGTGTGTGTGTGTGTGTGTGTGTGTGTGTGTGTGTGTGTGTGTGTGTCAGACAGACAGAGAGCCAGGTCTTACCCTCCAGCCGGAGTGAGGCCATCCTCTGGAACTCGGGCTCCTGCAGCCAGCGGCTCATCCTCTTGAAGGTCTCGCGGCCGGACTTGAGCTTGCCCCAGGGCTTGGGGTTCCTCAGGAGGTCGGACAGCGTTCCCTGGGACCGGCACAGAACCCTCTCGGCGAAGATGGCCTGGGGGATGCTGTACCTCTTCAGCTCGGTGATGATCCTCTGGGCCACGTCCCGGGTGTTGATCTCCTCCCCGCCGCCGCCGCCGCCCTGCAGGCCCGACAGCACGCCGTCGCCGGGCGAGGACGCGCCGGAGGAGGAGGAGGAGGAGTGCAGGTGCTCGCTCACCTTGGAGGCCTGCTGGCCCGGGTGGTGGTGCGGCTGGTAGTGCTGGCTGTAGAGGTGGGGGTGGTGGCCCGTCACGTGCTGGTGAGCCTCCATCTTGTTCAGCTGATGACCCACCGACCCGTCGCCGCCTCCCAGGCCCGGCGGCGAGATCTCCCGGGCGAAGTCCGATGTTCTGCAGAAGAGGCTCCCGCCGTGCACGTCGTAGCCGCCGTGGAGCATCTGACCGCCGTTGCCGTTGGGGCTGTTCCCCAGGCTGCCGTAGCCGTGCATGGAGGAGCCCAGGCCCGACCCGGTGCTGGGGGGGGGCAGGCTCTGGGCCATGGCCAGGTCCTTGCCGTACGGGTTGTAGAAGTTGGTGCCGAGGCCTCGGTCCTCTCGCATGAGGGTGAAGCTCCCGATGACGTTGCTGACCGGCAGGCAGGGGTGGTGGTGGTGGTGGTGGTGGTGGAACTTGTCGTCGAAGGGCTGCAGGGGGGTCAGGGGGGTCAGGGTGGTGTAGGTGGAGCCCGAGCTGGAGGGCGAGTCGCCGCTGTAGCCCAACGCCGACATGGAGTGGTCGAAGCCCGGGGGCCGCGGCTCGGGCTCCAGGGACATGGAGGGACCCCCGAGGGAGGGCCGGGGGAACGCCGCCGACAGGTCCCGCGAGTGCAGCATGGCCCGGCCGTCCTGAGGGTGGGCCAGGTGGTCCGGGTGGGAGTGGAGCGACATGTCTCCGAGACCCCCGTCCATCTTCAGCGCCTGGATCCGTCCACCGGGTTCTGCTCTTCTTCTTCTGCTCTCCTTGTTGTTATTATTGTTGTTCCTCAGCCGGGGCCAGCACGGACTGGAAGGGTCTCCTCTTGTTACACCAGACTATGGATTTATTGATTTGTGAATTAATTGATTCCCGGGCTTATGGGGTGTCTAATTAATTATCTGATAACGTTAAGTACTGTCTTCAAACTCCCTCAAAGTCCCGGAGCAGCGAGTTGTGTCTGGTTTTTGGATTCTCTCTCTTGTGCTTCGGCTCCTCTGCTGCTCAGCGGCTCCTCGGCAGAAGCTGTTGTGCCTGCGAGTGCATGCGTGAGACAAGACGACATTAGTCCCTTGCGTTTCAACTTTCATGGGGGAAAAAAACAGCGAATAATAAGCTTCGACTCGTTAGGTTTTAGACGCAAAATTTACGCAAAATACACATTTTTTATAAAAAAACAAGCGACGCGTTGGAGGGATTTTCACCTCGCGGGACAAACCGATGTTTTTTTAATCACTTCAACGGAATCTCGACTCAGAAATAAAAATAGTTTTCTCTTCTTATATCGAATAAATCACAGAATGAGGGTCACGCATCGCAGGTTTACTCACATGCGAACCCCGAGCGATGCGTAAACTCGACACCGAGCACGACGACGATGCGTGGACACACACACACACACACTCACACACACGCAATACACAAAAAAATATAAAAACCCCTGTATTTGTCTCCTACCTCTCTCCTCAGCGTCCACTTGTCTTCTCTGTGTGTGTCCGTCCTCAGCATCTCTCCGGTGTCTCTCTCTCCGCTGCGCCCCGGGGTGCCACGTTCATCCACCGCCCGCGCGCACTCCAACCATCTGCGGTCACACGCACGCGTCCTCGTCGTCCCCTCTTTGTTTTCCACCACTGCGCGCAAGAGAGAGAGAGGGAGAGAGAGAGAGAGAGAGAGAGAGAGGTTGTCCGGTTTCTCCTCCTCACTCGCTGCTCGCCTCTGCTTCTTTCATTATCCGGTGAGATTTTCCTCCTCCTCCTCCTCCTCCTCCTCCTCCTCCTCCTCCTCCTCCTCTTCCCTCTGCTGCCACTTCATCGATCTCAGCACCAACTCTTTCTCTCCCTCTCCTCCTCCTCCTCCTTCTCCTCCCCCTCCTCACTCACTCCCCCCCCTCCTCTCTGCTTTCAGTGCGTCACGGCCTTAAAAATCTGACAGATGTGCGATGAAATTCCGTCTCCAATTAACCCTTTCTCTCCGGGGCTGGGGGGGGTTTAAAGAGGGGGGGATGATGCTCCCTCTCTCTCTCTCTCTCTTTCTCTCTCTCACCCCCCCCCTACACACACACACAGGTTAAGCTTTCTTCTTCTTCTGCTGATTGCGTGCACAACTTATGTGATCACCGGGTTTTCCTCTAATATCGCGTTGACACCTGGACATGGAATCAGCTGCAATGCACAAGCAAATTATTTATTATTATTTTATATTATTATTATTGGCCTGTTTTTTTTTTTTTTTTTTAAACGGCTTTAATTGTGATTTTAAATTAATAACATCGGTGCAGGAGACCAGAGATGATTACAGAACTGAATTAAGTGTGAATATGTTATTATATGAATCGCATCACTAACTTATTGACTGCGGAATAAAAAATCCCTCCTCTCTTCCTCCTCCTCCTGTAGATTCACGCACCGTGCGTGTTTCTCTCTGACGCGTCTTTCAATGGGACTAAACGTGAAATCACACTTTTTCATGAATTAACGCTGGGAAGTGACGCTCGTGCTCGTGCCCGTGCTCGTGCCCGTCTCTTCTCTTAATCAGCGGCTCCAACACTTGAGTCTGAAAAGTCCCTTAACGAGATCAATGCGACCCCCTCCCACCCCCCCCCACCTCAGAGAGAAGAAGACCCTCAACCTGCTGCAGCACTGCAGGCCCGGACTATCCTGCGCGTGCACGTGTAAGCACACATGCATGCGCAGGATTGTCCACTGAATGTAATTTTAGTGTAAACTGTGTGTGTGTGATTTTTATGAGTGCCTACATATATATATATATATATATATATATAGGCACTGGTTTCACGTGCATGCGCGCAAATGGATGAGTGTGCACGCACCGTGCACACTCATCCATTTGCGCGCATGCACGTGAAACCAGTTTCCATTTATGAGCGTGCTCGCGCCTGTGCGTGTGTTTATAACAAGAATATAAATACACATCTAGTCTGCATGGCCAGGCCCAGTGCGTGCGTGCGTGCGTGCGTGCGTGCGTGTGCGTGTGCGCGCCGCCGGCCTCCGAGAGGAGCAGGGCGGCGGCGGCGCGCATACTAATCATATCTGTCTGTCACTTTAATTTTCAGAGATGAGCAGTTCGTGGCGCTCGGAAGCAGCGGCGCGCCGCGCGGTGTGGGACCGAGGCTTCCCGGAGCAGATGCTGCCCTATCGATCCACACGTGCACGCGCGTCCCGCACTGGAGGGGAGGGCGTGCACGTGAGGGGATGCGTGTGTAGCGTGCACGCGGCTGCCCGGGTGTAGCTGGAGGTGGAAACACGGTCAACGGCGGAAAGGAAAGGAGGTCGGGGTGAAAGTTCACCTTCTGTGGCTGCAGAACCCGAGAGGGTCCGGGCTGCGGCCCTGGAGGGGGGGGGGGGTGACACCCGAGCTTCGGCCCTGGAGAGGGGGGGGCTGACACCCGGAGGGGGGCTAGGGGGGGTTCAACATAGATATATATATATATGGGGTTCAATATGAAAACACAGGATTCATCCTCCTGTTCTGCGTAATGAGCAAATTCTGTTGATATCTATATATAATCGGAATCAGAATCAGAATCAGAATCAGAAGGTATTTATTGCCAAGTAGGTTTACACCTACCTGGAATTTGCTGTGGTTATTGGTGCATACAATGAACATAGAAACATAAACACACAATAAATACAACACACATAAGAAAAACAGTAATAATAATAAAAAAACAATATATATTTACTCACTATTTACTTCCTATTTACTCACTTTTTCTAATATTTACACAAGGTAGCATTTATTTAGACATAAACATATCTATATCAAAATATATAAAAGATAAAATGATATAAAAAGTGAAGTAAAAATATATATTTTTATTATTTATTTGCCTTTATTTAACCAGGTCGGACCCGTTGAGATACAATGACCTCTTTTACAAGGGAAGCCTGGCCAAGACAGCAGCATACAAAAAATGTCAACAATCACAAGACACACAGAAATCACATAACACAGATAAAATACATTTAAAAATTTCTCTCACACGAGTCTTCAAAGTTTCAAGGTTTAATATGTAAGGACGGTGATGATTTCAGGCGTCACATCTACACACCAGGAGTGTGTGAATGTGTAGCTCTCATTGTGAGTCTCTCTCTCGTCGTTTTCTAATATTTATACAAGGTAGCATTTATTTAGACATAAACATATCTATATCAAAATATATAAAAGATATAAGAAGTAAAGAAGTAAAAATACATAAGGACGGTGATGATTTCAGGCGTCACATCTACACACCAGCAGTGTGTGAATGTGTAGTTCTCGTTGTGAGTCTCTCTCTCGTGTCAGTAACACATTTACATCTGAGCCATTTAGCGGCTGCTCTCTCAGGAACCTGCAGCGAACCCATTACGCACACAGGCAATAAATAAAGTGCTGGAAAACTCGGGTTTGAGCCGTTTAGCTGCAGCTTCGCATCCAGAGCGACTCTGGAACCGGTGGCTGCAGAATAAGCTTTTAATCTGAAGTCAATATGGAGCGTGTTTAGATTTTCACCATTTAGCTGATGCGTCCATCCTGAGGGACGTGTCCGGCCGCATCAAATCCTGCATCGATGATATTACAACCAGCCAATATAGCGAGGGGGGGGTCACGGGGTCAGGGGTCATCGCTGTGACCTCAGAGTGACCACGCGCAGTGCAGGGGAAGGAAACAGAATCACGGGAGGAGAGAAGGAGGAAGAAGGAGGGAGAGAGGGACGAGTGGAAATTGTCAAGAGTGATAAAATCAGATTGTATTAGAAAGAGAGGAGCGTGCATTTCTGCAGGAGCGTGCACGAGATGCAAAGGCCCGCCTCCTGCTCCTGCTGCAGAGGGATGGAGGGATGGAGGAGCAGAGGGATGGAGGAGCAGAGGGATGGAGGAATGGAGGGATGGAGGAGCAGGAGGTGGAGGAGCAGGAGGTGGAGGAGGAGAGGGATGGAGAGGGATGGAGGAGGAGAGGAATGGAGGAGGAGAGGGATGAAGGAGGAGAGGGATGGAGGAGGAGAGGGATGAAGGAGGAGAGAGATGGAGGAGCAGAGGGATGGAGGGATGGAGGAGCAGAGGGATGGAGGAGCAGAGTGATGGAGAGGGATGGAGGAGGAGAGGGATGGAGGGATGGAGGAGGAAAGGGGTGGAGGAGGAGAGGGATGGAGGGATGGAGTAGGATAGGGGTGGAGGAGCAGAGGGATGGAGGAGGAGAGGGATGGAGGAGCAGAGGGATGGAGGGATGGAGTAAGAGAGGGGTGGAGGAGCAGAGGGATGGAGGAGCAGAGGGATGGAGGGATGGAGGAGCAGAGGGATGGAGGAGGAGAGGGATGGAGGAGCAGAGGGATGGAGGAATAGAGGGATGGAGGAGCAGTGGGATGGAGAAGCAGAGGGATGGAGGAGGAGAGGGATGGAGGAGCAGAGGGATGGAGGAATAGAGGGATGGAGGAGCAGTGGGATGGAGGAGGAGAGGGATGGAGGAGGAGAGGGATGGAGGAGCAGAGGGATGGAGGAGGAGAGGGATGGAGGAGGAGAGGGATGGAGGAGCAGAGGGATGGAGGAGCAGAGGGATGGAGGAGGAGAGGGATGGAGTTGCAGAGGGATGGAGGAGGAGAGGGATGGAGGAGCAGAGAGATGGAGGAGTAGAGGGATGGAGGAGCAGAGGGATGGAGGAGCACAGGGATGGAGGAGCAGAGGGATGGAGGAGTAGAGGGATGGAGGGATGGAGAAGGAGAGGGATGGAGGAGCACAGAGATGGAGGAGCAGGAGGTGGAGGAGCAGAGGGATGGAGGAATGGAGGGATGGAGGAGCAGGAGGTGGAGGAGCAGGGAATGGAGGAGCAGAGGGATGGAGGGATGGAGGAGCAGAGGGATGGAGGGATGGAGGAGCAGAGGGATGGAGGAAGAGAGGGATGGAGGGATGGAGGGATGGAGGGATGGAGGAGCAGAGGGATGGAGGCATGGAGGGATGGAAGAGGAGAGGGATGGAGTTAGAGAGGGATGCAGGGATGGAGGGATGGAGGAGCAGGGAATGGAGGAGCAGAGGGATGGAGGGATGGAGGAGCGAAGGGATAGAGTTAGAGAGGGATGGAGGGATGGAGGAGCAGAGGGATGGAGGGATGGAGGGATGGAGGGATGGAGCCACATTATTCATCCCACATTTACACTCGCCCCTTGAATCTGTGGTTTAATCAGCGCGTGAACGTGATCACTTGTTGGTAAATGATAATGGATGAAGCACACGGCTGTTTCAGTTTGAATGAGATATTGACTCGATGTTTGCGGCCGAGCAGGAAAAGAGGAGGAGGAGGAGAAAGAGGAGGAAGAGGAGGAAGAGGAGAAAGAGGAGAAAGAGGAGAAAGAGGAGAAAGAGGAGAAAGAGGATTCTAATCTGCAGGATTAAAACTGCAGCAGCGTCGGTTCGGTTCCTATTAATCTGAGTTCGAGTCTCATCGAGGAAAATCTGAGAGTGAAAACGTTTTTAACATCTGGGTTTTTTTATTCCCATCGTCTAAAAATGTGAGAATAATAAAAAAAAATCATGTTTTCATAAAGGACACACAAACAAACACACAGACACACACACAACATACACACACACACACGCCCACACACACTACTGTACAGTACATAATACACAACAGTTTAATTATGATATTTATAAGTTTTTATTAGAGGCTGTATAATACATTGGTTTATCAATACACGTAATACATAACACAATACATATAATACATAGATATGTTATCATACACACTGCATAGGTATACATTAATATATAGTACAGTACACTATTGACCGTCAGTGTTTTCATCTCTTATTTTGAAAGGGAAAAAGGTCACAATTCAATATTTAATCACACTTATTACTTTTAGTCGCACAAATAAACTCACAGCACAATGTGAAAACAAAAACTGAATGATAAAAAAATAGCATAATAAAAGCTTCAGGTATATTATGACTTCAAACTCTGGTCAAATGTATAAATGGTTTTAATTGGTGCTTTCTTCATCCTGATAATCAATACTACTGTTATCAATACTGTATTTTAACTCCTGACTGATGTTACTGCTGTTATTTATATTAATATACACATGTGACGCGTTTAAGGTGTCACGCGTTTTCATTCGCTCCTGTAACCAAACGTCATCTGATGTGAATTAATTTTAATTTCTTCTGTTTCTTTAAACATTGATGGAAACACAAACTGGAGAAATTCCCTCAAACTTTCTGAACTCGTAAATCTGCAAAACTGACGCAGGATCTGATTCCAACTCATAAAGGAGCTGCTCGAAGTATAATATACTATACAACTATTATAACTATATACTATTCCTAACATTATTATTTTAGTCTTTGTCATTATTATCACAGTATTATTAATTTAAAAATCAACTTTATTTACCAGCAAAGGTCGAAACGAAATCCTGGTTCCTGCAGCGTTTCCGGAAGTTATTTATTTATTTTATTTTGAATAGGCAACGTTAAGTTTACTGTGTGAAAGTTTATTTGTCAGAATAAAACTTTTACATTAAAAATCTTTTGTTTTATGTGTTTGTCTTTGTGCATCTGCAGCTCAAGTGTAAAACGCTGTGAAGTTAAACTTTTAAAACATGATCTAAAACTCCTATATTTAATATAATATCTTTATGTACAACACATTTATCATTGGAAGATTTTTATTTATATTTAATTTTATAGCTTACTATAAAATATAAGTGTTTAAAGTGGCTCAGCAGTGAAATCCATTTTAAAGCGTTTACACATATTTTTTAACACATTATTTATAAGTCTGTAATTGCAAAAGGCATTTATCTTTATGACAAGTAGAAAAATATGAATTAAAAATATATATTTCGATTTTTAAACAGATAAAATAAAGCCATAAACGCGTTTTATAATTAATCTATTTACATTAACCTATTTTTTGACACTGCTCTCTTCTCCCTTTTCCCTTTTTTCCTGTTGTCAACTCCTTTCTTTTTATTTCTCCTCCATCCCTGCAGCAGTCAATAAAATCAATTATTACAACGAGACCCGGACACGGATCACAATGAGAATAATCAATACGTGAATTAATGTCCCCCGGATTAGATCTGAAGAGTCCAAAATATTAATAATATTAATAATAATAGTATTAATGAGCCCTGATGAGAAAAGAACAGGAGAGATGCACATCAATATTGATGGCGAGGTGAGAACGGGTCTTTTCCTCCGTCTGATCCGATCCGTTATGCAACATAATAATTCTAATGATTTCCAGGATTCAGTCTGATCTCTGCTCGGCTCTTTCACACGAAGCGGGTTTCCACAGGGTTCATATAAACACGTGTAACCTGCAGGAAAGTGTGTGAGCAGGCCCGGATCTGCATGAGCAGCGTGTGGCCTGCTGCACACACACACACAGACACACAAACCTGAACAGACACACACAAACACACACCTGAACACACGGAATTACAAGTCAGAGGACGTATTTCTTATATTGTAGTAATATAAATAAAGACAATCCTCATTTAATAAAAGATTGAGATTTCCCCTCAGTGGTTCAGACAATTTAAAGGTGAATTCCCCCTGAAAACGCAACATGAACATATGCAATAAAATAAAAAACTCACGCACTCTCCCTCTCTGACCATCTGCCTCCATCAGGTCGAACCTGCAGAACCTGGAGCTGCTGCTGCTGCAGGAAACTTTGTGCAGGTGCATGAACGATAATCACATTATTTGGCTCCATTATTCGCAGATTTGGCTTCAGTAATAATGATCGTGTCCGCCACCACACGGAACTTGACTTCGCAGCTTGAATAATGTTATTATCGATCATATCTGGTTTTTAATGCAAATTCACTGGTTTAATTCGCCAGATTCGCCTCCCGTGCAGATGAGCCAATAATGCACCGCAGCAGCAAGCAGACCGGAGGGTGATTATGTGTATAAATACATATATAATATCTTACAATTTAAGTCTAAACTGAAAACAGTGTGCGTTGCATGAGGGGAAATATTTTTGAGTCTATTTAGTATTTTTCTTTTTTTTTTTGCTTCATTATTTTAAAAGTTTTCTCTTTGGAATAAATGTATTGAAACTTTGTAAAACATCGCTGCAGGGATAATTTATTTATTTTATTAAAACAAAGCCTTTAGTTATAAAGTTCTTCAATTAGAATTGAATGCATGGTGTGTGTGCATGCATGTGTGTGTGTATGTGTGTGTGTGTGCGCCAGTCAGTATCGATCCATGAATTTTAAACAGACCCTTATTTGCCCTGCAACTATTTTTCATATAAAATGTAAATATCTCCCTCTGTAATTGGCTCCGCATTCTTTATGCAAATGAAATTATCTGGTGGCTGAAACCGCGCTGGGAGGAAGCAGAAGTGTTTAATTTATGCAAAATGGAACTGAGGGGGTGCAAAGGTCGATAAGTTTAAACTTGTCTGACTTTATTTCTTTTCTCCTCTTTTATTATATATATTTTTTTTCAGCTCTGAGTCAATGTTCAGCAGAAGTTTTTAAAGTTGAACAATTAGCAGCTCAGGTGAAGTTCTCCTCTTCTTTTATAAATATTAATAATAAAAGTGATGATCCAGCTGTGACCTTCTCTGTGTAACATCTGCAGATCTGCAGCCTGTTGAACCAGCTGCAGGTTTAAGTTTAGTTTAGTTTTAGTTTGTTTTGAACAAAATATTTTAAAAGAAACTCCAGTGATTGAAACTCAAATGATTTATTATAATTAATCTATTTATTTTCCTAGGAGTGTAAGATGAAAACCTATAAAGCTGCGACACCAGGACCATCAACAAAACGTAAGATTATTGTTGTACAGATATTTAAAGCCTGTGGGGGGGGGGGGGGATTGTGATTTGTGAATATGGGCCAACAATTAGAATTTGATTTGATCATTTAGAGTTTCTCTGATTCTGCATATTTGAGACCTTTGGTTTGAAAATTCACTTTTCCTGCTAATTGTATTTTTAAAAATGACTCAATCTAAATAAAGATATAAGTACATACAAGTACAAACAGGAGGCAAATATAAAATATAAAAAACAGCCTCTGTTTATATAAATCAAACACTTGGGCCTATATTATCATTTAGGTAAAGCGTTGTATAATTTAATAATAATGTAAAATATGAACAGCAGAGAAATCTGTCAGCTTTAAAGAAAGAGAAAAACATATAACACACATATTACACACAATAAATAAATATAGATGCATGTAAATAACCCAAGCCACACACACACACACACACACACACCAGGGCCTAGTTGTAGCACAGGCAGCTACACACTCCCTCTTAACACAACTGTGACCACATTACACAACAAGCTGTACAATCTGCCTGCAGCATCATGTTTGTCTCCAATCAGAAACCATGCATGTGTTATTAAAGCCTCCCCCCCCCATGCAAACACCCTGAACACCATGCAGACACACACCCACTCAAACGCTCCGACAGCAAAGCAAACACACAAATAAACAAGTCTGCGTCTTCGTGCAACCTCTGCCTCCCCCCCCCCTCCCCCCCCTCCACTCCCTCCATCTTGCCCTCCACACCTTCCGGTCCCTCACGGAATTAGAAAAAAAAAAGAGAGAGGAAGAGTCTTTCTGGGAAAACGTTGGCGTGCATCTGGAGAACTGCCCCCCCGCCAGCAGCTGCTCAGCTCGGCCACTCACTGGTAAAAATACCTTTTAAAAAAACATCTACATATTGATCACACATACACACACACACACACACACACACACACACACACACACACACACACACACACACACACACACACACACACACACACATACACACACACACACACACAAACAAACACAGACACACACAGGGCTATTTTCTGCTTCGGTAATGCATGCGTTAGCCTTGGCCCCTGCCAGCCTTAAGTGTGGGTGCAGGTGTGTGTGTGTGTGTGTGTGAGTGTGTGTGTGTGTGTGTTAGAGTGTGTGTGTGTGTGTGTCTCACAGCCCCAAAGTGTGTGTCAGCTTCTCCAGCCCATGTAACTCGGTGGGTGATCAAACGCAGCAGGGTTTTCTCTCTTTTTCCTTCCTTGGTTTTCCAGTCAGGTGCCCCCCCCAACCCACCCACCCACCCATCTCCTCACTCTGCATCCACCTACCCCCCCCCCTCCTCATCCTCCTCCTCCTCTTCTCTTGCATCCTCCTCTTCCTCTTCCTCTCTCCTCCTCTTCCCAGTTACTCCCTGATTCTCCTCTTCCTCACCCGGCTGTTAAATCCACTCTGCATCCTCTTCCTCTTCTTCCTCTTCCTCTCCCTCGGCCACGGCTGCTGCTGCTGTTGTTTCTTCTCCTCCGTTCGTCCGAGGCAAAGCGAAGGAGCCTGTGAGCAGCTTCTGTTTCCTTCCCTCTCCCTCCTCTCTCTCTCTCTCTCTCCTCTCTCTCTCTCTCTCCCTTCTCTCTTTAATCAGCATGTTAATAAGAAAGGTAACTAATCAATACATTCAATGGCCTGGCTTGGCGATTGATACCATCTCCATCCACCTCCCCCTCCGCTGCTAAACACACACACACACACACAAACACACACACACTCGGCTGGAGGACGGTCTCGGGTGCAGGCCCCTTCACTCGGATTCAGTCAAGTCACTTTATTTAAAAAGCTCATTTGCAAAACAACAACAAACCAGTGAGTCCACGACGCTGCTGTTGCTGTTTTTGTTTTTTTTAAGGGAGAGGATGAGAATCTGGAACAAACTAGACGGGAAACATGAAGGACACACGGAAGCAGATTGTGATGCAGGTTTAAATGTAAAGTCTCAGTTGTGTTCAGGCTCAGAACCTGAGGATGGAGGCCTCTCCTCCGTCAGGGGGGGGCAGAGGCTTCACCGCTTCCTGTCCTCAATAGAGAGAAATATGGTCGTTCAAAAAGCCGACACAGACCTAGTTTACAAAACAGGTTCCTCTTGTGGTCAATGCTATTTATAGCTGTTGTCTCCCAGAACGTAGCTGTCACAAACATCTGATAAGGAAGAGTCCTGGAGAGATACACACACTCCTGGTAAACTCCTGATCATGTTCGGAGGATCTGTATTAATACATATTTCAGGAGGTGCCACAAACCTAGAAGAGGCCAAGATTGAGACAAATCTGGAAAGACAAGAAGATTCATGAGCTCAGTCACAAGCTGAGTTCTCTGCAGAGGAATTCAGACGTCAGCTCCTGCTCTACGCTCACATTCTACATATCTCAGGATTTATTTTGTTGTGGTGAATATATATCTGACCCACATAAAAATGTAAATTCCAGAAAACTGCTAGAACCAATTTTCCAGAGTTCATCTCAGTGTCCACATTCTATTTACAACAAACAGTCAGAGCAGGTTTTTTAAAACCAATGACATATTTCAGGAGGTGCCACAAACTCAACGAGACAAACCTGGAAAGACAAGAAGATTTATGAGCTCAGTCACAAGCTGAGTTCTCTGCAGAGGAATTCAGACGTCACCTCCTGCTCTACGCTCACATTATACATATCTCAGGATTTATTTTATTGTTAATACAACATCTGACCCACATAAAAAGCTTAATTCCAGAAAATGTCCAAAACCAATTTTCCAGAGTTCATACCAGTGTCCACATTCTATTCACTACCGACAGTCAGAGCAGGTTTTTTTAAAACCAATGACAGATAATTCAGTGTTGTGTGATTTTGTTGTTGCTTTGGAAAAGCTTGATGTTGTCGGCCTATCGACGGCTGGAGGTCAACACAGACTTCAGAGGAGATTTGAAGATTTGAAAGGTCAGAGCTGTAAGAAGACGACTTAAAAAAACACAGCGTGAGACGGTTCTGTTCTTTACAGGTTGAGTGAAGACTGACGGATCTTTGAGGACATTTCAGGACGTGGATAAGTTTCTCCAGATCATGGTGCTGCGGGTTGGGGGGGGTAAAGACTCGATTTTGGAAACTGGATCGAACTGTCAAAATGATTTGCTTCTCAGAGCTGACATCGGAATCTAAAATGATGCCAAGATTTCAGGGCTAAAGATTTCAACGCACTTAGGTTTTTTTTTGTGTCAAAGATAAGAATCTCTGGTAATAAAATGACCTTTTCCCCCGAATGTCTGGGACACGCCTGGGTTTCTACCTTTGATGGTTTCCCTTCTTCCTCCGCGCTCCGCTGCTGTTAAAGGTATCGGGATGTTTGGCCGGGGAGGTCCACGCCGCCCTGCAGGGCAGAAGAGAGTTTGCAGTCACTGGGGAGGAGAATATTTAAGAGCTGAATACTCGCACAGCTCAGGGCTGCGAACAGAGAAACATCTTTCTTTTTACCAAAGCAAACATCAACTTCTATCTCTCTCCCCAATATTATTAATAGATAGGAGGGAGGAAAAAATACACCAGCGCACACAGAGACACATAAGTCCTCCGTCCTCAGGACATGGAACTCCAACAGACATGAAACCGCTCAGGCTCCTTGTGAGGAGGAGACATGAGAGACTGGGCTCAGGATGAAGGGAAATCCTGGAGAACAGGAGGAAGAACACAAGCAGCAGCCAGAAAGCAAGGTGGCCTTTCAGGGCTGAGTGGACGGGTTTCTCCCCGTGACCCTCAACCTGAAACACACACTCACACACACACACACACACACACACACACACACACACACACACACATACACAATCACACACACACACACACACACACACACACACACACACTCCTCTTTGCTGGTTTTGCCTTCTGGTAACTTCTCTCTCTCCGTGCAGAGCTTACAGTGGGATGTAGATCCTTTTACATTTGTCTCCCAGTTTATACCCCCCCTCATCACACACACACACACACACACACACACACACACACACACACACACACACACACACACACACTCTCCTCTTTGCTGGTTTTGCCTTCTGGTAACTTCTCTCTCTCCGTGCAGAGCTTACAGTGGGATGTAGATCCTTTTACATTTGTCTCCCAGTTTATACCCCCCCCTCATCACACACACACACACACACACACACACACACACACACACACACACACACACACACACACACACACACACACACACACACACACACACACACTCTCCTCTTTGCTGGTTTTGCCTTCTGGTAACTTCTCTCTCTCCGTGCAGAGCTTACAGTGGGATGTAGATCCTTTTACATTTGTCTCCCAGTTTATACCCCCCCTCACACACACACACACACACACACACACACACACTTCTTCTCTTCCTCCTCCTCCTCCTCCTCCTCCTGCTGCTGTTTCTCTCTCGCCCTCCGTATCATTTTTCACTTGCACAGTGGAACAATCGATATGTAGAAAAGCGCCGAGGTATCATGTATCTTTGTGGAATATGTGATATAGATTAAGGCCAGTTCATGTTTACAGTATTTTTCTTTTGTACCTATCAGATGATGGAGGGTTTATTTATTTTTATTTTGGAGAATCCGACATTCACTGAGCATTTATTCTGCTTTTAGATTGAAGGGATTCACAAACTGGTCATTTAAAAATATTATTTTTCATGAGGAGTCATCCTTGAATAAAAATGCTGTAAAAATGTGATTCTTTCATTTTTATAAATGTGTAGAAACCTCAATAATAGGAATAAAACTCTTTTTCGTGCACTACATTTAATTTTACAGTGGAAATTTAAAGAAGAACAATTTCACTCCTCGCTAAAGACCCTAAAAACTCAGTGCTGCATATTTATTTTTGACAGAACTATGACCATAAATGTCACGAACCCTTTTCTACAATTCAGTTCAGCAGATTGCTTTGCTTGTGTAATGAGAACAGCCGTGTGTACATAGTGGGATTGTGAAAAGACAATATCCCTCATCTTCACATTTAGGGCAATATGTTTTGGACAAGGACTATTTGAATAGCCCTTTGTTTGTCAAATCAATATCTTCATATCAAAGCTCCGTTTAAATCACTCGGACGTCGTGAATGTTTTCCAGGGAATCTGTTTCTCCGACGTGAAACCCGATCTCTCCATCAAACTGATCCAACAGCTGTTTTTCCAGTTTTATTTATCTATAATTTATGCCATAAACGTACATGCAGCTCCGGCGTGACTTGCAGTCTCTCCCGAGCCGCGGTCGAGACGAAACAAAGATGGTGGACGGCGCTCTCCCCGGTTTTGTTTTTTTCCATATCCCTGCTTTTTCGCCCGTTTTCCCCCCCTGTACGCCGAGGTCCGGTTTCATTGCATTATCTGCATGTCCGGAGCGTCCCAGAGGAGCCGCAGAATGACCAGTGGCCTCGCTGACCCTCAGAGCCGCTGTCACCCTTCATCACCCTGCTCTCCATCTTGGATGGTGTGGTCACCTAGCAACCGGGGCCAGGGTTCGCCGCTCGTGGACCAGAGGCTATTGGGAAATCAATCGATACGCCTCGGCCCAACCTAGTGAGCTGCCTGCCTGGCTGGCTGGCTGGCTGACTCCCCTCCTCCCCATCCCTCCCTCCCTCCCTCCCTCCTCACACTCCTCCTCCCCCTCTCCCTTGTTATGGCCAAATGAAGACGATGCAGTTCTCACTTTTCCACACCTCGCTGTATGTGGATATCCTGTTACAGGAGAAGAAATGCCTCTGCTCGCCAGCGGCTGATGTATCTGTCCTGTCACCCGGACGCCATTTCCACCAATGTTTGGATTGAGAGGCGGAGAGACGGCAATTAATCAAATTTCAGATGAGGATTTCTTTCCTATATCACAGTATTGGCCGTGAAGAAGAAGTGCTGACCAAAGATTACACTGGTGCAGACCCACCCCCCCACTCCACCCTTCCACCATGTTTATGAATTTTCTTTCAGCACATCGGAGTACTCAGTGTTTTGTGAGCAATAACTCCACCGATCCATTCCTCGCTTGGCTCGTCCTTTTGGATAATTTCCACGACGGGTCTGTAGTGAATCTGATTAGAAAGCGATCAGACATGAGCACAGAGATCACTTTCATTAGCAGAACAATGATAAACGTTAAGGAGATTAAACAGGATCCCCCAAAAAATGAGCAGAGACGTTTTTTTTAAGCTCATAGCGACATGAGGAGGAGGGGGGGGCAGGAGGAGGTTCGTCCTGAACCTTTACAATCAGGCCGGGGGTCAGACACCTCTGATCCCCTTCCACCACGTCGGGGGGGGGGGATTCGATCACCTTAAACAGTTTAAGATAGAAGGCTCGGGGAGAAGGAGAGGACGATGAAAGGATGGGGGGAGGACACTGGGTGCAGGAGGAAGAAAGAAGAGGAGGAGGAAGAAAGAAGAGGAGGAGGAAGAAAGAAGAGGAGGAGGAAGAGGAGGAGGAGGGGTGACGTGAGCACCGACAACAAACCACGACGCTAATCTGTTCTCCGATCGGAGCCGTCAAACCGAACGGCTCCTCAGCCAGAGGAGGATCTGGTGTGGTGGTCCATCTGGGCTGCTGAGGGACCCCCCCACCCCGCCCCCCTACCCCCCCACCCCCTCCCCTTCTATCTATAATCACCTTTGACCTTTCAGGGACACTTACAGTCCAGCAGACGTTTCACCTACAGTCGTCGTGTTTACTGATCTTCAGAAAGTCGAGCGATGGAATGCAACGAATCAAACGTCTGCGAGATGGAGAATAAAACAATAATTTTTCTATCATTTAATCGTTTAAGTCATTTATCAATAAAAACTCTTCCTGCTTGAGTCACAACAGTTTTACCGCCTCTCTGTTTTAAATCTTTTTATAACTAATAGATCTGGAGGTTGGACTGTGGATTCAAGATTCAAGATTCAAGATTCAAGATTCAAGATTCAAGATTCAAGATTCAAGATTCAAGATTCAAGATTCAAGATTCAAGATTCAAGATTTTTATTGTCAAATGAACAGAGATAACATGAAGTAGTCACTGTCAATGAAAAGCTTGGGTCACACACTCTCTTTAAGCAATGCTCAGTAATTTCAACCCAAAAAATAAATAAATAAATAAATAAATAAATAAATATATAAATAAATAAATAAATAAATAAATAAATAAATAAAAAAATAAATAAATAAATAAATAAATAAATAAATAAAATAAAATAAAAATAGAAATAATATAAAATAGAATAAAATAGAATAACAATAAAATAGAATATCAAAAATTTAAAATAGAAAATAAAATATATACATCTAAATATATATCTTTACAGATGAATGTTCAATTTGTGCAGTAGTGCAAATATTCAAATATGCTTGTTATGGTGCTGGTGCAAATATGCAGATATTCCAGGGTGCTGGTTTGGTGGAGTTATTGCAGTTCAGAGGAGTTTAAAAGTGTATTCGCTCGGGCTCTGGGAAAGTGTGCCGAGATTCTTTCTTTTCTTTTTCTGACGTTTCACTTCATTCATTGATAAAAAATATGTTAAAATTATCAGCAACAGGAAATTAATATATTCAGCCAGGGAGACGTTTCCTGTTCCGGAAATAAATCAAAAACATCAGAGAGCAAACATCAGAGCAGCGCATTGCATTAAACAACAGATGCTGAACCACAGACAGCTGCAGTGCCCCCCCCACCCCCCCACCTCTCTCTAGATTAGGCTGACAGATTTCTTGACTTTTGTTGTTGTTCATGCCGCGGCCACTAAGACGGTGATGATGCTCTGGTGGGTGGGGGGGGGGGTTTGTGCCGGACCCCCAGATGGTCGTCCAGCACGTGGCTGGAGGTGGGACGCCCCAGCTGGACGCTGCGGCCAGGTCACTGATCTCTGAGCCCCCCCGCTGACCCCCCCCTCCTTCTTCTTCTCCTTTTTGGAGGGCCAGCTGCCATCGCCCCCCCCCCACCCCCCTGTACGACGCTCAGGCCATGGGGAGTGTCCAGCTGCCCTCTTCCCCCTCCCCTCTCTGAATCCACCGGCCTTTCACTGGACACAGGAGAGCCCGAGGGGGTGGGTGCCCCCCCCACACACACCCCAGTAAAAGAGAGGGAGAGGGATGAGAGCGACGGCCACGGAGGCATCGACACGGACCAAAGAAAAGAAGCTTTTAACCATAAAAGTGGACGAGTCGCCTCTGGTGTCTCACCCATCACATGTCCCATGGAGGAGGGGGGGGGGAGAGAAGAGGGGAGACAGGTTGGAAGTAGAGGGGTGGCTGGGTGGGTGGGGGGGGTGGGGGTTGTTTAAAAGCACTCTCAGTGACACACACAGACACACAGACACACAGACACACTGTTGGGTTGTGTAACTTGTGTGCAGCAGAGAGCAGAGGACAGTTGGATGACTTGGCATGAGCCCACCCGGCCGAGGGGGTGGGGGGGGGGTGGGGGGGTGAACCTCTGCTGGGCTGGAGCTCGGCTGCCCACTGGGGGGAGGGAGGGAGGGGGGGTTCTGGGTTGGCTTGCCTGGAGTAATGTCGATAAATCAATAGGACACACGTCACTGCAGGCCCAGAGAAGCCACATGAAACTGTCATTGATCGGCAGAAGGTGGAGTGTGTGTGTGGAGGTGGAGAAGGGGGGGGGGTGAGGGGGGTGGGGAGGGGTGGAGGTGTTGGGCTGGGAGGGGGGTGAGGCCATGGGGGGAGGGAGAATCCTAACACACAGAGCTCAAGGGGTCATCTATCCTCCTCCTGCTCCTCTTTCTTCTTCCTCTTGCCCCCTAACAATGAAGCAGGCGCAGGGATGAGAGATCAAAGGTCAGCGCACTGGCCAGTGGCCCCCCCCCCCCCGAGCAGCGCTGCAGTGACACGTGCCCGTCGATAGCGCTCGCTCGCTGTCACAGCTCACACAACACAAACACACACACACACACACACACACACACACACACACACACACACACACACACACACAGTGGGCCTCTGGTGCTGCTGGGCGAGCGGCGTGCGGCCTCACGCTCGCCGCCGCCACGCTGCGTTCACGCTCCAGCTTCTCTCTGCGGGAAAAATCCATGGCAGGCTGTGATTTGTCATTCATGACGGCTGCGTCGATGAGACTGCACCAGAATCTACCAGAGCAGAGGAGGGAGACCCACAAAGACAAGCATGTAGGCTAGAAGCTGGCGTTCAGTGAAAACGCCATTTCCTCCTCTGCAGCGGGAGCGGCGCCGCCCACAGCAGCCGGACCCGAGGCCGGTGACTCTCTCTCTCTCCATCCTGCGTTTTTCAGCAGTGGTTTCGATTAGAGATCAATACGGCACATGATCAACACGGGCCCTCCCCGATCATGGTATTCATCCCCTTCACTTAGGGGTGTGGGGGGTGGGGGGGTGGGGGCGACCCGGCTCCTCGCCACGACTCTGGAGCCGACACGCCAACGCCGGTTCAAAAAGGAGGGTTGGAAGTTCAATGCCCGCCGCGGCCAGGCAGACGTCTGGGTGTCAAGTTCTGCTGACGCTCTGTCTGGCTCAGCCGGGTTCGGATCTGAAGCTTCGACTGTAACCTCGACCAGCAGCCCCCCCCACACCCCCCCACTCTCCCTCCCTCCCTCCCTCCCTCCCTCCCTCCCCTCCCTCTCTGCCTGCCGGCGTTCCTCTCTCTGTATCTACCGTGGCCGGCCGCGGTTCGTGTGGCGAGCTAATGGTCACCACATTGATCATTCGTTTGCTCGACCTCCAAATTAGGGGTCAACCTGGATAGAGGCCCCCCCCCCATCTCCAGTGTCGGGCCACAAACACCAAATTTCAAACCATCTTCTGTGCGTGTTTTTTTCTGACAGTAAAACCACGAAACGCCGGCGCCGGGACTTCGCCGCCATGCAACCTGCTTTGCCTTCGAGTGTCCTTCAACCCACATCAGCGGGAGGAGGAGGAGGAGGCGGAGCCACAGGAATCCCTTCCGAACCCCATTTTCCCGCTCCCACCGTTCCTCACCGCTCTTTTCCAACCGAAGCTATTAACCTCCGCGTGTAATTCCTCTAATTGTGGGCGTCGACTCGCGGCCGCAGCGCCACGTCGCCCGGCGGCGCCTTCGTTCCCCCCCGCGACACTTTCATTATCACGATAGGTTTATGAAACAGACAGGTTGCAAAACGCATGGCAGCCCTCTGTCCTTGCTCGGGCCCGGTTGCCATGGAAACGGCTGATAGAGTAGGGTTATCGATCGCCGTGTCCAGTCCCCCCCTCCTTCCCCCCCCCCCCACTCCAACCCCCTGAACCGACTTTTTTTCTGCAGTGATGGGCGTGGATCAATAGCCTGTATATTGTATGCTTTTCTCGCCATTCGTCCTCCATAATAGCGAAAAAAGAGGGAGAGAGAGAGAGAGAGAGAGAGAGAGAAAAGACCTGTAAAAAAAAAACGTAAGCGTTAGTATTGCACGTGAAAGAAAAAGGGAATTAAAAGGAAAAGGACATGTAAATAAAGCCTTTGGGTCTGTTTAGCACTGGAGGGATTCCTTTCTATGTTGTGGAGAAAGAGAGAAAGAGAGAAAGAGAGAAAGAGGGTTGCAGGAGGGGGGGGTCCTCAGCATTCCTTCTCTCCTTCTGTCACTCACTCACAAAATTAGTCCTTTGCTTCTCCCTGACACACTGTTTACTCTTGCATGTCACGCCACATTTATCCACAAATGTACGTTTTAATATCCAAATCTGCTCTTTCTTATCCAAATAGGTTTCACACTCACTCACCCCCCCACCCCCCCCTCAGTGAGAGAGAGAGGGGGGGAAGGGGGGGGGGGGGCGACTCGTGTCTTTAAACATGTGACGGTGAACCGAGGACCTGGGGGAGCTCGTTTAAATCTGGCCTGAGGGATCCCTCCAGCGAAGGGGTCATGGTTGAAGCAGCGGATTTGAAAGGTGGGCCGCTCCTCCAGGTGTCCCCCCCCCACCCCCCCCCGAGGCTCGGTCATCACGAGTCCAAACGGAGGTGGAGAGAGAGAGAAGTGCACCGAGGACACAAAGGCTTCTGGACACTTCTGGAGGAATTAGCCACCCGGGTTCACTGATGGTCAACAACCTTGGCTCGGCTACAAAGACCCCCCCACCCCCACCCCCCCCCGCTCTACCCTTCTAAATGACTTGATCCCATACATCATAATTCCTCTCACCACCATTTCTCCATACGGTATTGATATTACACCGACAAAGAAAGGTTAAAATAAACAGTTTAGCAGGAACGATTCCAGGGGAACAATCGGAAAAAGCAAAAGATAAAAAGGGCTGAGACCGGCCGGGTTCTGACTCCTCCCACTGCTCGGGCTCTCAGGTCTGATTCCATATTCACAGAAATATGGGAGACACAACATGTGTAGAAGGAAGGTCGAGTCTATATGGAGAATCACATTGTCCACTCTCGGCTCCAGCACCTCATATCATATACAGTCTCTCCCCCTACACACAGATGTCAATATGTTTGGTCTTCACTGGGAGGAATGTGCCCTGAGGCTCCCATATAAAATTAGCAGACCATTCCCATGTTGGCTCCCTTTCATGCCCCCACTTGCAAAGCGGCTGACGCAACTGTATCAATAATTCAACCACAATTTAGTTGTAGTGTGGCCGCGTGTTACGGGTCAGTTGTAACGGGCACCGGAGCCGCTGGACGCCGGATGTGTCAGACGGGCTCGTTGGAGGTTTGTTGTCCTAATTGCGGTTTGAGCAACGTCGGCCTGGAGCCTGTGGAGCTCCGTGGAGAGAAGGACACACAACAGCAGAGTGGATCAGTTCAAACTGTGGAAACACAAACATGTGGATGTTGTTGTGCTTTGTTGTGTTGTGATAATGACCGGAATGGAAACTGATGACAGATACACTTGGTTTCATTAGACAAAACTGTTCACCTTCCTAGGATTTCACACTGGATTCTGTGGGTTATCAAGAAAAACAGGGAAAATGTTTTACTGATACATTTTTCATTTGGAGTTTTTCAGTGCTTTGAACATCTCAAAAAATCTAAATCAAATTAGATTCCTATTCTCCGTATCAGATTATTTCGATATCTCAAAACCTGGGCCTATAGAAAATAAAAAAAACGACAACAATGACACAAACATGTGGATGTTGTTGTGCTCTGGTGTGTAGGATGACAATGACTGGAATGGAAACTGATGCCAGATCCACTTGGTTTCATTAGACAAAACTCTTCACCTTCTATAAACAACATAAAGGATGTAGGTAATTCAGAAAAACTGGAAAAATGTGTTGCTGATACATTTTTTGGACGTATTTTTTAGTGTTTTGAGAAACTCAAAAAAATCTAAATCAAATCAAATTCCTATTCTCTGTATCAGAGGAATCTCAGACTCCGATATCACAAAGCCTGGGCCTCTATAAAATTAAAAACTACTACAATGACAGTTCATTAGTTCAACATTTTGTTTTGAGCTTGTTTAATTTGCTGAAGTGGATTTTTTGTGTGTAAGAAAAGAAAGTCGTTGAATGAAATGTAAACCCTCTGGATTCACTGTTTACTAATCATCATCTGTGAGTTGCCTTAACTTTCCTTAAAATAACAACCCAAGATCTTTGGATTTAATAGATCAAACTTCTATAAACCAAGAGTCTAAGCAACACAACGTCCCTGACTTCATTTTACTGATCTGACCATTCGGACAAATAAAACTATTGACAGATATATTTCATGTGGTGCAGAAAACAAAGACACCTGGTTTCATAAACTGATATTCTGGACCTTCTATTCACAAGGTAATGTAGGTAATCCAGAAAAACTGGAAAAATGTGTTGCTGATACATTTTTCGAACGTATTTTTTAGTGCTTTGAGAAACTCAAAAAAATCTAAATCAAATCAAATTCCTATTCTCTGTATCAGAGGAATCTCAGGCTCCGATATCACAAAACCTGGGACTATATGAAAATAAAAAAACGAGTACAATGACAGTTCATTAGTTCAACATTTTGTTTTGAGCTTGTTTAATTTGTTGAAGTAGATATTGTGACTGAAATGTAAACCCTTTGGATTCACTGTTCACTAATCATCTGTGAGTTGCCTGAACTTTACTTAAAATAACACGAAACCACAAGCCCCAAAATGAAAAAAGGTCAAAGATCTTTGGATTCAATAAATCAAACTTCTATAAACCCAGATTCCACACTACACAACGTCCCTGACTTCATTTTACTGATCTGACCATTCAGACAAATAAAACTATAGACAGATATATTTCATGTGGTGCAGAAAACAAAGAACCTCCCTCAGATTAAATGGTTTTCTCCGATGTAAGTGAGTTTGCTCCTGTTCCTCTGCCGTGTGGTCCTAACGAGATGTGAGGCCATCACGCTCACATCAAACTGACACTTCACACAACGGCTCATCCTAAACAACTGCGTGTTTCTAAGGATTCATCCAGAAAGATCCGCAGCGGCCTCAAACAAGTCTTGTGGGGATCCTCTCCCCCCCCACGCATCCCACCAACACCGCTGCATGTCTGCCCTCCCGTCTTAAGCCCGCCTTCGGGTGGTGGAGCTGCTAATCTCGAGCTATAGCTGAAAATGGAAATCTGCACACACACGTACACATGGTATGTGCTGGATGGGAGGAAGGGGAGAGGAGGGGAGAGGAGAGAGAGAGAAGTGCCCTTGCACCTAAGTGAGATGAAAAGCCCTCAAAGCCTGGAGAGGAAGAAAACACTGGCAGGGCAGGAGTCAAACTCCCAAGACCGAGAGAGGGAGAGAGAGAGAGAGAGAGAGAGAGAGAGAGAGAGAGGGAGAGAGAGAGAGGGAGAGACAGAGAGAGAGAGAGAGAGAGAGAGAGAGGAAAACTTTTTTTATCCCCTCCGGCCGACAGTGTGTGTGGTCAAGCTTCAGACCTGCTGAGGAAACTCTGAGTTTCATTATAGGAAATGTATATTCGGCAGCGTTGCAAACTTCGGGGCAACTTGTTGTCGGTTGTTATTCGAGTTGTGTATTTAACTTTGTGTGGATCCTGACAGGTTTTCCACCTCAGTGTTATTCATTCCCCTGAGTTGTTGCATCATGTTGTACTTTATTTGTCTTCAAATTTAGGTTAATGATGAAATATACACTGTGTGGGTGTTATGTTAATCTAGATGGCTTCATCCTGTGAGCACAGGATACAAACCTGCACTAATCAGGAGGTGTAGAAAATCACATTATTCACACAATATGATGATTGTTCCTCTTATAACAATGTTTTTTCCAAAGTGGTGATTTTGTCATAAGTGACATATTGTGAGGAAATAAATGACAAAACATCAATTAGAAGGGACGGAGTGCAAATTTGAATGTGTGGGAGGGAATCCTGGATTAACCTGATTAGCTTGATTTGCTCAGAGATTAAATTGTTAGTTTTTGCCGACAGACTGAAAAATGAGAAGTGGATCTCGAACCTCCATCAAGGCCCAACTGTTCAATTCAGTCGGGCTGCAGCATATTATACATGATCATAACCAGATCCACTAATGCGCCAGATTATTTCATTATATGATGATTATTGGCTCCTAAATGTTGGAATGAGCTCCCGTTCGACATCCGGATAAGTTTACACACCTTCCGCCGCAAACTAAAAACATATCTCTTCCGACTATACCTTTAATAAAAAAAATTAAAATATAACTAACAATTTTTGAAACTAACAATTTAGTAGCACTTAAATGGCAGTTACTTATAGCATTTTGTAGTTTTACTTTATTTTTTAAAGAAATTGTACTTTCTTGATTCTTGTTGTTCTGGGTTTGTTCCCTCGGGGTTGATGCACTTATTGTAAGTCGCTTTGGATAAAAGGGTCAGCTAAATGAAATGTAATAATATGATAAAAGAACGTTCTAATATGAAATGTTAAACATAATGACAATCCTCTGAAACCTTATGGGATCTTCCTCTGGTCCTGGCCCCTCCCACATATCTCTTCTGTAGTTTCTCTGTAATCTAACTGACCAACAAACAATCAATACCAGAAATAGAAACAAATCTATGACCAGTATTTATTGCTGTAGCTGATAAAAAGTTTTCCTGTTTTGTTTACAAGGCAGTGAATTAATTCATGACCCATAAAACACATTTTATTAATCTGCTCCCGGCTGTAAAGTTGTGGTTCTTCATGAGCACAACACAAAGTTCTACAGTTAGATTGTGATGATGTTTGTGTATTTGGGTCTTTCCTCTCTGCTCTGAAGTGGATGGAATTGAAAGTTAGTATTTACACATCAAGCCCTTTACGATACAACACTATGGAATCCGAATGAAAGAACATTTATTGGGTAGTTTGCTTCTGGGTATTTTTCTCAAGGCTGAAAGTTTTAATTTCATTAGTAAAAATGTAAAAGAAGGGAAGACCCCCCCCCCCCTCAGCATCACAGGATAACGTGAAGGAAAGCCCAGAATATCAATACTATATCACAGGAGACCACATCATGACATATCGCATTATTGATTATTTGTCACACCCCTTTTGTAATTAGGGTTAAAGACTCTAAAGTGAAAATTGAACATTAACCGTTTCTTAATGCTCGCTCCTTTTCTCAGGTTTACTGAACACACATTTTAAATTCAATTCTTAAAAGTTGGAGAGAATCAGAATCACACATATTACATATTTTACTTTTGAGTTTTGCTTGTAATTACCGGCTGGTGCAGCCTCTGAGTTCTGGTTGAAACAGTTATTTATTGATGAGGCCCCTCCCACCTGACAATATAAAAACACTTACTGATCAATTAGCACCAAAAAAATAAAAAGGAAAACAAAAAAGGTAATAAATAAAATCAAATAAACCAAGAATACAGTGGAGATAATGTAAACTAGTGGTCAAAAGCCTTTAAGACGTGGGTTTTAAGAAGTTTTACATTTTAAAGGTTTATTTTCTGTGGCTTCATAGCTTTACCTAGTCAAGATATTTCCCTCGGGATTAATAAAGTATCTATCTATCTATCTATCTATCTATCTATCTATCTATCTATCTATCTATCTATCTATCTATCTATCTATCTATCTATCTATCTATCTATCTATCTATCTATCTATCTATCTATCTATCTATCTATCTATCTATCTATCTATCTATCTATCTATCTATCTATCTATCTATCTATCTATCTATCTATCTATCTATCTATCTATCTATCTATCTATCTATCTATCTATCTATCTATCTATCTATCAATAAGCCACAACATTAATAACCAGTTACCTGTTTTAATATTGTGTATTATTAGCTGTTGATGTAGATTCAGGGACTAATTGATCAAAAAGGATCAAAATATTATGACTCAATTTATAAAAGAGACAAATAAATAAAGAGAAACTGATGAGATGGAGAATTGAACAGAAGACAAATGTGTTTAGAGCAGATTCTCTCAAACAACCTCATGAACTAACAACTCACTCTCGTGTTTTCAAACCTCAAACATATCAAATTCGAGCCTTCAGCTCTGGCAAAGTTGACGATAACAATTTCTGTCTTTTTTCTGTTGTTTTTCAGAAACTGCAGTAAATTCAGCCATTTATGATGATCAATAGACAGTCGGAGTGAAAAGAAATCCCGAGCCGACTGCCTGAAGAGGTTAAGTGTTTCTGAGAACACACGGAGCTTTAAGAACAGACCCGTGGAGAGCCGACGTGATCTATGCTCCCAACCACCTTGTGTGAGTCGCTGGCGTTCCTGACAAGTCGTCGCTGTGACTGGATGGAAAAACAAGTCTAAGTGATGTGGCCCTCTAGTCATGTGACCATCAACACGGCGTCCCTATCGTCGCCGCGTCCACCAGGCGCCGCGACGTATTGCACAGGTATACGGAACGTCAGTAGTTATTCATCATCCATAATGTTAACGATTACAGCATGTCGATAACAAACCTTGGAGTTAAATGAGTTTGTGCACTCAGCTAGGCCTGCGCCGCGGCGGTTCAAGGTCACCCGCTGCCTGGCCTGACAGGAGGGATGATTCCCGGGCCGGGCGGCGAGCGCACACATCTCGCCTCAAGGTCAAGTGTGCCACTATTTAGAACAAATAGATACATAAAACACTCAATCTTCTGGGTGGGTAAAGTATGGGCCAGGACCTTGAGCTGGGATAAAGTTGGCCGGCATGCTCGTATATTTCGTCCTGTACTTGTATTTCAGCTTGACACCTCGCCCCCCCCCCCCCCCTCTCCCACCCGTCCCTTCCTCCCTCCTTCGTTTCACTTGAACATCTTGAAGCGCCTCACATGTGACTGAACGCCAAAAAGTTAGCATTGATTTTGGTTTGGTGTGAGCGCTCAGCGGAGCTCGAAGCCGACGGATCCCGATCGTCTCGGGGTGACAAACCGTGTTTATCAATCCGCCCGCCGGCCAGCTGAGTTTAGAGCCTCACGCCGCTTCCTCTAAGCTGCTCTGTCAAACACGCCATGACCAAAGCCGCCTTTCACCTCCGGACCGCCGAAAACCCAGAAACACAAGAGGCCCTTTGTGTGTGAGCACGAGCAGGACAAGGCCCGGGCGCGTGGCGAGAGGACACACTTGATTCGGAGTCAGTTAGCAGCTCATGCCTATCGTCATGGACAATGGGGGGCGAGGGGCGAGTGTCTCCCTCCCCTCGGCTGTCCTCTCTCTCTCTCTCTCTCTCTCTCTCTCTCCCACTCCCTGCTCCGTGGCGTGCGTCCCCCTGGAGACACGAGCCGGGGGCTGGGGCGCTCTGACGGCCAAGCGTGACATTTAAACCCCTGCCCTGCGGTCGCTCTGAGGGAGGCTTTGTGGAGGATGAGGGAAGGGTGGGGGGGCAGAGAGGGTCCATCTGAGCACAGAAAAAGAAAAGAGGGTGTAGGACGGACAGAGGCTCACCCTATAAAACCCCTAACCCTCCATGCACATGCACCCCCTCCCCACACACACACACACACAGACACACACCCTGCAGTGGGGGCCCCATTGTGCGTCGGCTGAAGAAAAGGTTCCTTTGGTGGTAAACAATTCAGCTGTCCACTCTGATCACAATGGGGCCACATCCCAGTGCTCTGAGCATCTGTTTGGAGATGGTACCTCGCCGCTCGCCACTCGCCGCTTGCCACTCGGCAGCGAGGAACCATAAACACCCGGTGACTCAACCCTGAGTCTGCCGGCCCACCACCACCTGCTCCTGGGGCTCCCCTCCTTCTATCAGTCCTTCTCCGGATCAATACCGGTGACTCCACTGCGGTGTGTGTGTGTCTCAACAGACACGTTGGGCCGCCTCGTGTCGGCTGCTTATGGGATGGCAAAGGGGTTTTTGAATGGCGTACAGTGCGGAGGGGCCAACTGTACGAGCTGATTCAGTTATGCATGAGGAGGGAGAAGCTGTTCTGTCATGACACCAGGCTCCAGGAGTTTATCAGCAAGGGGCCTCACGCTGGAGGCTCGTTGCGTGGCCACTTATCGCCCCCTTGTGGTCGTTGTGGAGATTTGATTCCTGCTTGTGAGCTCAGATGATAAATGTTCTCTCTGTGTCAAAGCACTGTAGAATGGTGGGAGAGGCATTAAGGTTCTGAGGTCACATTGACAATGCTTCAATGTAAACACGCTCCACTGCAAATGTAGGTCTATGTCTAAACCTGAAGTATTATAGTCTTTTATTAGAATACATTTGAAGCCATGCAATCATATTTTCAGTTTCCTCTTTAATCTGTTTTAGAGAAAATGTTTTCCTCTATTTTATTTTACTTTTTTCTCTTCAAATTTCGTGCCAGTATAACCATGAGTATTTTTAAGTTTACGTATTGAACTTCAGTTGTTTGCTCATTATCAAAAGGAAATATACAAATAAACTTGCTTTTTGTCAGAGAGTACTTCAGTATCAAAAGTAAACAGATGCATCTGACTGTAATATAATAGTATATATTACATTTGGGGTAAAATGTTAATGATGCATTTATATCTTGGTATCATTTTGAAAAATCTATAAATTTGGGTAAATTTATAGCAAGACATAAACAGAATAAACTGATATATTTAGAAAAGTCATCTGCAAAGAAACTAGTTGTAAAATAATGTAGTTGAACAGGAAGTAGAATAATCCTCTGTGGAATCCAGGGTTAGTTTGAGCAGTAAAAGTATCAGCGCACACTAAATAAATATAGTATTTCGTTAGTTTTGACCTCTGGTGACATTCAGTGTGTTGCTATTTTAATTAATATGGAACAGTACAAGAATGTTTAGTTTTTTTTGCAGTAAAATAAATGAATGACATATTTTCTGGACTTCCTCCAAAGCATCGAGCGGGATGCTCTGCCGGGGAAGCGCTAATCAGCTCGGAAACATTTGCTGCCCTTCTGGCAAGGTCACGGGGGTCACGGTCCCCGGGCTGGGTGTCCACTCCATCCCTCCCTCCTCCCCTCCCGCTGCAAAGCCCAGCCCCCCCCTTGAGGCCCACAGGCCCTGCAGGCACAATCACCGCACAGCGACTATAGGCTCACAGAAGCTGGCTTTAATCTATATGGAGCCCTGGGATGGACTGCGGCTGTCTGTCCATCAGTCTGTCAGCGGCTCTCGCCTTGACCGCACACTGCCGGCCCTGGACCTCGGCTATCGACTCAGACAGAGCCGAACCCGGATCTGTGATTGGTCTTCGGAGGCGTCCGGGCGCCCCTCCTGCTGTTTGACCAGCTGATTGATCTGTTAACACTGGCCGCCGGACGTGTGTCCCTGAATTTAATTTCAGAATTCATTTCTGGGAGATGTGTGTGTACAGAAATGATGAAGAGTCCCGGGATCGGAGAGAAGGATCGAGGGTGGAGGGGGGGAAATTGCAATTTAGATTTCCCTCTCTATCATTCGTTCTCGTGTTATTTCTTTCATCTTAAATATCCAAGTCTTTGTTCCAATAAATTTCTGTATCTGTATTTTCCAATGCATGTTTCTTTTTATTCTCCATGCCCCTGGATTCATTTTGCCTTTTGGGCTTCACGTATCGCTTCATTTCTGTGATGGAGTGTTGTCGTAATGTCTATAGCAGCGATATCTGTTATCCACACTACATGACTGGACCTGTAAAGGTGCCTTTACTGTCATTGCATTTTATCACTTATCAATACCCAGAGAACCCAACGCTGTCAAAATCATAAAAAGAGTTGAAGAATGCCAGCGGAGTGGGGCTGAGGTAACCCTGATTAATTTCACAGCTCATAAATAGCGTCGATGCTCCGGTGTGCGGAGCGGCGTCCGGCGTGGATTCCCCGGCTCCACGCCGCTTTACGCTTCTCCATTATCAGAAATATCCATAAAAACACAGAGACGGCGAAATGAAAGTGGTGGTCAAGACAATGCCCATGTTAGGAAGTGAGGGGTTGATTTGATGGAGTCTCTGCCCCCCCCCCCCCCCTTTTGGCCTGCTGCAGACAAGGGGCGGAGGGGAGGGGTTGGGGGGGGGGATGCTCGGATATGCATCACAAAGGCTTCCTGCAGTATCGATCCGCAGTGGGTTAAGGCAGTCTATCAGCAAATGTCCCTCTCTCTGGGAAAAACAATAGGAGATTAAAAGCAGCCAGCTTGCTGGGCGGCAGGCTGCTGATGGGCCCTTATCTGGGCCCAAAGGTCACAGTGTACCGATATAATCCACTTTCACTTAACGGCTTCATTTAAGGAACCACATGCAAATGGTGGCATTTCGGGGTCTGTTCAAAGATCGAGGTTTGTTTTCTCCGGAGGCAGGTGAAGTAGAATTTGTGTTTTTTTTATCCCAGAGGACAAACCTTCAAGTTTGGTTGGTGTTGATCCTTAAAGCACTTTTAAAATCACATTTATAAATTAATCTGGGTTTTTAATTACATGTCTCTTCAACTAAGGAGTCAGTTAAAAACACAGATGACACTTGAAATTAATATAGTTTTGTCTTTTTATTAAATATTTGCACTTCTGCTTTGTACACAAGCAGCAGAGTTGTAACAGAAAACAAGACATAACCATTAACAGGCAAAACAATCTGTTTTATAAATTATTATTTATATTGCATGGCTAAATTATAATAAATCTTATTAACACATTAAACATTTGTGTTTCATTTAAAGGAACCTGTTACTGATGTTACACAACAACCTTAAAATACATCACAACTCATTTCAAAAACAAGGAATTTTCTTTAAAAAAACAACAACAACCGCATAACCTGTAATCAAAATTTAAAAAACATCAGTGTAAATCAATACAGCCGTGCTGCTGAGCGAGCGGTGGGCCGGGGGGGGGTCAGTAGCGTTCCTTGGGCTCACTGAATTTGCGTTTGCTCGAAGGAGTGACAGTGGACTGGGTTTCCTGGCTGCTGGGAATCTCAAACTTAGAGACCTGAAAACAAAAGGAAGAAACACACAATGACAAAGTGATCGGCGCTGACTCATCTGTGAAACAAGGTTCACAAACACTTTCCACTTTGAAAGTCAAACTGAATCTGCCACAGACGTGTTTTAATGTGAGAGTGAATCTGTTTTCATTTTCAGTTCCAGATTGAGTTGTGTGTAACGTGTGTACATGTTTCCGCCCACGGTTAATATCTTAACTGATGTTTTGGACCCTAAAATTATTAATACACTTTCCAGACTTATTGGACATGAATTCGATGGCTGCATAATTAATGAGAGGATGTGGAGTTGCAGGCACACACAGTTCTGTTGTTCTTATTGAATAATGCATAACATATCTTTTTACAGGCTTCATTTGGAGCTTTTTATTTATACTAAATTATTTATTAAATCAGGATAAGGCAGGAGTCTGTGAGGATGAGTTTCTCACCATTTTGTTCTTCATGGCTGTCGACTCCTTGTTTATGATTAAGTTGGTCTTCTAGACACAGAAACACACACACAGACACACAAACACACACACACAGAGTCTTGTTACTTTCAACATCAATTCGTTTTCACTTTCGACATTATTCAAATTAAAAGTCTTCAACGTGTCAGTTTTCTACACTAAACAGAAAATTCTTATTTTAATTTCCTGTCTGCTCTAACTTCCATCACAGTGTCTATGATGTTTACGAGGATAAATTTATACTGAAACAGTTTGAGATCAAACATCAGAAAGGACTTTAAATAACCAGGTTAAGATGCCCGACTTATAACATTAATAAAAGAATAACTGTGGATGCAGACTATAAACTCAGAAGGTTGACAAACAGAGACGTCCTGTTTACTGGTTACTATATAACTCATAAGAACTGGGAGGGGATTCCAGCATCAGGCTCTGAGGGGTTTTCCAGAGTGCGGGTGTGTTTCTAGCTGTGACCGTGCTCGGAGACAATTGGAGGCTGTTAAGCTGTAAGTGGTCGACTGACCGTGGCCGACTTGATGATCCGTCCACTCCTGGTCCTCTTCACTCCCACCTCCATGTCAGAGGTCCTCTTCACCAGAGTGTCCATCTGAAAGGGGACACATGGCCCGTAACACCGACCTCACATAAGTGGCCATTTGCTTTATGTTTGCACAGAGCCGACACTCACTCTGCACCCTGTGATTGCTGGTCAACCTTTAGATATATATATATTTAGTATTTCCAAATAAAAATAAACTTATGAAAGGCTTTTGCTTTAACTTTAACAGTTATAAAATATTTTTAAACTGGCCTATTTAGTGTGATTTTTTGTTCTATTTGGCCAACCTACATAATGCTTTATTCACTGCTCATTGTATTGATCTTTTTGATGCATTGTTATTTTTTTGTTTTGTTTTCATCTCTGCCTTGTAAGGTGACCTTGAGCGCTGTGGAAGGCGCCTGTAAATAAAATGCATTATCATTATTTATTATTAGTTTCTGAATGCATTCAATTCTGGGTTTAACACATTGTTCAACATGATGAAAATCATCTTCCACTTATTAACAAAAGCACTATTCCCCTTTTTTTAACCACTTCATATTTACTTGCTGTTGATTTTGAAAATATTTTATTTTGCCCTTTTTGTTTGATTCCTCACCAACAATTTTCAGTTGAACATTATTACCTGGATCAAGATCAGTGAATTTAGACCTGATCACAGTGAGTTGATGCAAGTGTCACTCTTACCTTTATGATCTCTTCACAACTCTCCATCTTCTCATGGCAGCTCAGTTGGATTTCTTAAAAAGAAAATAAACACACTATAATTTTATACAGTTTAAATTAAGTAGTTTCGAGGGGTCTCATAATAATAAACATGCCGGATAAAGGATATTTTATCTGGATTATGATGACATCTTTAGGTTTAACAGATGATGTTCACCCCATTGTTAATTTAACAGAGATTGTTATGGCAGTGACTTCATCCATAAAGGAGACAACAACAAACAAGAACAAGCTGAAATGTGTAAAGGTTGTGTTATGTTAGATAAAGTGAAATGGGGGGGGGGGGCTCACCACTGTTATCCAAGTCTGTGTTCTCGTTGTCAGGTCTCTCCACGTCTTCGATCACATGGCTCTAAAGATTTAAAACATGTTATCTGAACACGTGATAGAACTTTGTCAACACACTGAACACAACAGCAAACTGCTTCTGATAACAACAGGCCGAGTTTCACCTCTGACCTTTAGCTTCACTTGCAACATTTGAGTGTTTTTGAAATTTGTGTGTTGACCTCAAAACGGCGCAAATTCAAACTTGTCGGATGTCTTATAATCCTGAACAACGTATCGATGAGGGGTCTGAAAACCGTTATTATAAAATTACATGTGTCACTTAAAAGTATGACTAGGACTTTAAATTCATGTACGGCCTGTGAGAAAATTTAAAAATACAAAGAAAGCAACTCAGAAATACCAAATCATTCTGATGACAGTCGTTTTTTCTGCAATAACAGGAAAATGACATACAACAGTTGACAAGCTGAAAAGAAAAGAAGCTAAACCCTCATTCAATCAATCAATGATTCATTCAGCAGAAGAATTTGAGAAAGATCTTTGTTTCTGCTGTAAAACTGTTCAACAAAATGTAATGAGGATTGATATTTTACAGTTTGATCAGCAACTTTAATCCTATAAATAAAAATAAATCTCAAATTGAACCTGAATCAGGAAAATAAACTGAATTGTAATTGTTATTTTCAAAGTTACATCGTTTGTTTACGGAAAGTGCTTAGACCAAATTTCTGTGAAACTCGTATCGGCCTATTTTTACTGGCTAACAAATAAATTGGTGCGATTCTATAAGAAATACCAAGCACTGCCACTTTTGTGCCATCATCATCATCACTACCATCTGACATCAGAGGCCTATCAGCAGTTCCAGCTGTAGCAACAAAGAAGTTAGTGTGATAAACCTGCTCAATAATTTTGTACGGCCTGCGAAGGATGATGTCAAAATCTAAATGGCCCTCGATAAGAAAAAGGTTTGCTTCCCCTGATGTAGAGCGTGTCGTATAAGCAGAAATAACTTAGAGTAATAGTGAACATGAATTTGATCGTAAAGAGATTTATAGTGCGACACTATAACGCGAGTCAAAAGCATGAGTGAAAGGACTTGGCCCTGCTGAGTGTAAACAAGCTTTATGTGTGAGTTGCTTGTGTGCTGACCTGTGAAAGGACGCCCTCCCCCTCCATCTTCAGAACCCACTTCTCCGTCACATTAACACTCTCCTCCACCTGCAGACGTTTAGCAGAAAGCAAAGCTGTCCATTAGAAATCAGCTTGTTGGAGTGCTGACTTATTGATTAGGATGCTGATTAGGGAACAAAGGCATCAAAAGAGTTCCATTAAAGACAGTCAATATTAAAGAAAGACTCCAGCGTGGGCTTTCTCTCCCTCTGTCTTCATTTCCCTCACCTGCTCCAGTCTCTGTCTCTCTGTGGCCATGTCTATCTTCAAGGTGTGGAAGGGGGTGGACACCTCGCCCATGTTCAGTTTGACCGGCTCCCTCTCGAACTCCATGGTGTCACCGTCAGCCTCCTTGAAGCCCGGGGGCTGGTAGTCCTGAGGGGTGACTGCAGAACAATCACACAGACAAACAAACCACGAGTCAAAAGCAAATATCATGACTGCAAAAATATTTGTTAAAAAACACACAGTACATGCTCAATGACTTGTTTCTACAATCCAAATATGAACTATTTTCAGTTTAGCCTATAAATTACTCTTTTACATATAGGTTTAAAATTGCTTCCAGCTGGAAATCACATTTGACAAGATGTTGCATAAGTATATATTTTTTTATTTATTGGTTTTCCCCTCCTGCCTTTACAAAATACATGGGATCTTTAATTGCAGCAACATTTTTAAAATCTGACACAAATGTATGTATATATATGTATTTAAATCTAATTGATCAAGTATTGAATGTGCAAATCTTTAATTTAAAGTCAATCTATCCTCTCCTAAGTCTAATGGTGAGTTTGCTTGTTACCATCCTCGTAGTAGGACAGCTTCATGTTGAGGCAGATGTTATCCGGCAGAGGACCGAGGTTCTGCATCAGCGTGTAGAGCTTCCTCACCAGCAGCACGCTGGCCTTCTTGGTGTCGCCACATTTCATCGTCGACATTTTGTTGTTGTTGTTGCTGCTGCGAGAACAAAAATGAAGCAGGTGAGAAACAAAGTCGTCCTTTCAGTTGCTTTTCCCAGGTATTCAGATGTTATATATTTTTTAGTTTGGTCCATGACAGCCACCAGGGGGCGATAAAGAATCTTTGGCTCCACTTAAGGGCACCTGTCATGTGGTCTATCTTGATGTACAGTCTGTGGGATAAAATGTTTGTGTCTTTTTCCAATAATGCAGTAATAATAATAGCATATTGATGTAGCTATGAAGCTGAGTCATATCGAGACAGAAACCAGATCAACGTCCTGGTATGTGAGTGTGAAGCCAACTTACAGATGATTCATGCTTATTGTATTTTCCTTTTGTTTGTTCCCCACACTGATAGGAGGTTTATTCAACATCCCATTATCTCGACTGTCAAGCTTGACAAACTCCCACCTTTCAAAGTCCATCTCAGCTCCTTTTGCTGTGTACTGGATCTTAAACTGGTAAAACTCAGTCACTTTCTGCCAGACAAGACGAGAGGAGAGACGAACAGTTATCATACAAGCACCTCCACAGTAGTTTAATGGTATGGCAGGTCCCAGCACATTACCTGGGGGTTCTCTGGGTCAGTGTAGATCTAAAGAAAAAGGGCAAACACACAAAACATCAGCACCACGAATATATCTAGATTTCTTTAAGGCCTCCAATAAAGAATAAACACTGTAAGTACTCTGAATAATGTGACAGTTAAGGATCCTCATGTACCACTTATCCCTTTGCTACCATCATTTCCCCCAAGCAAACTCCAGTGTATCTCAATAGAGCATGAAAAAGAACAAAACATAAGATTAGCAAAATACTCACAGACATGATAACTGTCCGGAGCTGTGGGAGGAAAAAAGACCAAAGACACAATTTGAATCAACAATTTTTTTGCTGGTCATGTTGTCTGACATCGTCTCAACCCGGTGGAAACAACAAGTCTTCTGTCTAGTGGAAAAGGATGAATATGACTTACATATCTGTGCTGTATGGCCTCAAAACACCCTTGCATCCTGGATGAATAAAAAACACACACACACGTACAGTTGACAGTCACCTTATCACATGAGATTACTGAGTCACTAAGCCCTGTATCATCACCACATGGAGCCAAGAGTCTGACTAATTTCCAACTGTAACATTATTACACAGCATCATTTAATGTGTCATGATCTTAAGGACCGAATCATCCCAGTAGTGAACCACAGCATCTCATAACATTATTAATACACAAAGATACAGTGTCTTGACATGAGACTATTTAGGCAAAACAATTGTGATATGTTTCTGTCAATATCAACCAGCAGAATCTATGTTATGACTGACAACCAGTTAGTTTGAACAGTAATTGCATCTCAAAAGGTGGAGGACACTAGTGTAGTGAGCCTGAACTACAGCTCTGACCAGCAGGTGTCAAGGTGTTGTTATTTACCACTGGACGATCTGAGAGCCCCCAGGACAGCTGGGCACTTCTCTGAGGATCATCACCTTCTGATCTGTGGAAGGCAAACAAAATAGCAGGTATGAAATCTCGTTTGTAAATATTTATCGGAAATGATGTTCAGGCAAATACATTTTTCATGAGTAATCTCACCATCAACATATTTCTTCCCGTAGGCCATCTCGGGGAAAAGGCCCCGCAGGTAAGTGATGCCAGACAAGGCGATCGCCAGAAGCTTCTTGATGACCACCAGGGACTGCTGCTCGGTGAGAACCTGGTTAGGTGCCAGCTGAGTCTCCTGCACGAGTGAATCGGATTCATCAGAATCTGAGTGCAGCTCATCACACTTAACACAAACACTCCAGACAAGACAGCTGGACATATTTCACATCATATAAAACACTAATAACAGGGTAAATCTGTCAGTTCTTACACAAGATGCAACACTGTCTCTCTGGAGACTAGGATAAAGGATATGAGCAGATCATTAATCAATATCGTTTTTAATTATATGGTTATTATTTTGTTCTCAAAGATAAGTATACGTGAGGATGATCCTCTTCATCATGTTGTGGGAGCTTTTGTTGGCTTTTACATAGGGCCAATATAATTATTTTCAAAAGCAATACAACAAAAGTACAATATTTATCTGCTTACTACCTCCTATTGAGGAGGTACAACACATTCATTATCAACCTCAGATCTGTTCATGTGTTTGTAATTCTCTGATCAAAAGAAAAAGTTTGAAATCCACAACATTCACATAGGAGCAGGACTCAGAATGTAAGAAATAGTCCAGCCCTATATGAAAGAACATTTTAATTTTGTATTTTGCTAAAATAGAATAAATCAAATTAATATGAATCAATATGGACGTTAAGAGACATATCCCACCCCAAGATCTGACCAGAGAAACATGGTGGACACACCAGGTGATCTCAACTGTAGCTTATGATGAATATGAGGATCATATATTTTGAATTTATAATCTAGGGAGGAGGGCTCTCAAATGAATGTTGAGGAATAAAGTCACATTGACAGCCACTCCAATAATTATATATTTCAAATATGGAGGAGACTTGACACATCAATTACACAAACTCTAGATCCTTCAGGCTAACCGGCTAGTTAGCTAACCAGCTAGTTAGCTAGTTAGCTGAGTTAGCAGCATCACAACCCCCTGAATGACCTTTGAGTCCCTGTTACCTGGGAGGTTCTCACTTGCTGCACACACGCCATCACTCAGAGGAGGAGACAGGATGGAGGAGCTGGAAGGAGGAGCTGGAGAGAAGGAGGACAACGTGTTAAAGGAGGTTTTAAAATGGCCTCTGGAAGCTAGCTTAGTTTAGCTAGCACCATCACTCTTCATCCCTGCACTGCTGTAAACTAGCACAAGCTACATTGGCCTAGCTGGGCCTCCTGCTACACTTAGCCCCGAGCTAAAGTGGTGATGACGGGGCTGAAACTTACTTTGTATTTTAACAAACTAGCAACGAGCTTCTATCAGTTCTTTAAAGAGATCTGATCCCGCTGAATGTTAGATTAACGGGTCACCGGCAAACAGCCAATCACAGAGGAGCACGGTTCCGAGAGGCTGACTGTGATTGGCTACTTGCTGGTGAGATAAGTTTGCAGCAGGGACAAACGAAAACAACAAAAATGGCTGCCGCTGCTCTCGTTGGTTTGAATTGATCGCTGTTGTTTTAACAATGTTCGTTAAATGTTGTACATATTTATTCTGGGTTTGATTTATTAGCGTCAAACGTCAAGGTGCATCGCCGCCATATTTGTCTTAAGTCCCGCCTCTGCTTAGGAGGAGCAGCCAACCACAGTCAGCCTCTCGTAGCAACCTGCTCTGTGATTGGCTACTGGCTCGGCGACGCGTTTTCAATCCAGGTGATTGTATTGACGCAGCGTCCCGCCCCCCGTCTCCATTTTGTAAAATCACTGGACACCAGAGCTGTCACTCACACACAGCTCGATTCCCATTGGCTCAGCACTCCCCCTCACCGCCTTGTGATTGGTTACTGTATGCGTCAGTCACAAGCAAGGGGCCGCCTCTCCCTCCCCCTCCCTCTGCTGTGGTGACGTCACATCTCGCTACGCCATCTTTGCTGTGGATCTCGTTCCGTGGACAGAGGACCAGTCCGAGCTCCAGCTCTCCGCCCCCGGCTCCACACGTCCCGTCGCCCCGGCACCCGGGACCCGCCCGCCCGCCCGCCATGTCTCAGGAGAACCCGGACCCGGACACCCAGGTGGACCAGGAGGACGAGAAGCAGGTGGGTTGTCCCCCTCTCCATGCTAACCCTGCTAGCATGAAGCGGCTAACGTCAGCTAGCACCAGTGGGGTGTTAGCAGCGTGCACCGGAGGAGGAGGAGGAGGGAGGGAGGGGGGAGACTGGAGACTGGAGACATGCGGGACTATGCGGTGCTTGATGCGGGACAGCAGGACACGCTGTCACCGCAGCTGTCACCGCAACACGCCACTGTGTCACTTTGTTGTTGTCTCCTCTTGTGTGTCATTGGCTGGAGGGTCCTCAGCAGCTCGGGCCTCATTGGTCTGTCCTCAGGGGGGGCCGGGGAGGAGGGGGTCCATAGTCCCCCCCAAAAAACACCATAATAACCATAACCAAGTGACGTCACTCTGAAAATATATCTGATTGTAAATAAGATCCAGGAAGTGACTGTCAAGCTGAATACGTCGTTTCTATCATCAGATGTAAACAGGACATTGATGTGCATATTTATTTCCCAAAATATATCGATCATCTCATATAAAAGTTTATTGTTATTGTTTATACACCACCACTCCTTCTAAAACGTGCCATGATGGGCCCATAGTCCAGACAATAACTCAATAACCAATAATAAATACCATCAGAACCATAAAAGTATCATAATAACTAATGATTAATACCATGATTCCCATAAAAGTACCATAATAATAAATATCATATCCATAACAAAGTGACGTCAGTCTATTTGGTTCCTTCCCTCTAAATATCTAAGAGTAAATAAGAACAAGGAAGTGATGTTCAAACTGGTTCATCGTTTAAACTCTTTCTAACGCGTTATCAAAAGGATATTTCAGCTCTTTTTGTCGACTGGTTTCATTAAGACATAAATATTACGTTATTGATTTGATCCTGTTGCTTGCAAATCCACATATCCTCAAATCAACATTTTCAAGTGATTGAAGTTAAACAGATATTTTGATTCAATACCAGAATCCGAAAAAAAAACCCTCTAGAAACAGAATTTATGTTCCATTTTTAATATTTTACCTGGTTTAATTCTGCTCGCCATGATCCCCTGACCTTATTTCTTATGATTGCATGTGTTGTAGTGTTTGCTTTCTTAATGTTGCTGTTTGTCAACAAACCACACACAAACACCTGCACCAGACCAACAACCTCGACACACTTTCCTGATGGTCACATGAAACTGACAGCTGCAGTCTACCTGAACCTCAGCTACACAACCACACATGTGCTTATAGTAACAACATCTGGTTCAACACACGTGTTGTGTTACGTTCTGACACAGGTGTGCGTCTGATTTATTTATATCAACTTTTTCACGCCTGGAAAAAAACCCGTTTCCACTGCTAACGTCCTAATTTTTCTTATGGTCACATGACAGGGACGTGATCCCAGTGCATCATCATCTACACACAATCAACAACACACACATGCACATAGCAACAACACAATAACACTTGGATAAACTTTACACGCCTGTGGTCAAAATAAGTCAAATACTTTTATGGTCATGATATATTTGGATCCAGATCTCTGTGATTTGCACAAAAATATATAATCTTCAAACTGTGCATAAGCAATGTGATTATAATCCATTGGGGGGGAAAATTGGGGAAATGGCAGTTTGTTATGATAATTGCATAATGATAATTACACAATCTATATGGAAAATAATGCAGAACGAATATGAGCTTCTAGCAAACCAGCCTTTAACTGGCCACAGAACCGTCGGGTGTTTGAAATTCAAACTGGAAAACCTACTAATTGGTTTGTTTTGATAACTCAGACATCTAACTCGTGATGTAAAAACATGGCAGCCATTAAAAACCAGCCCTTAATTGGGTGTTTGAAATTCAATCTTGTGTTGACAAACCTGATGGTTTCGAAGCATATATAATCTTGGATGTGTACAATATACTTATCAGAATCAGAATCAGAAGTGTTTTATTGCCAAGTACGTTCACACATACAAGGAATTTGCTCTGGTTATTGGTGCAAACAATGAACATAGAAACATAAAAACGCAATAAATACAACATGCATAGGAGAGCAGCAACATGCATAGGAGAGCAGCAACATGCATAGGAGAGCATAAATATGCGGTGAATGGTAATTATGTGAAGTGTTTTGACACACAACATGTCGAGCATACTTCGGTATTTTCTCAACAACAAATTCTGTGGTAAATACATCAACACACCCTTTAAAACTCACTGACCCGAAAACATGGCACCAATTAAACCCACATAACTTAATATAGATGTTCTTTCAGTATTGCAATGTTGGTTGACATTCAAAATGTGTCATGGAAATGTATTTATTTAATGCAGCTTCAGATACCGCAAATGTTCAATATGGCTGCTGTCAAACCTACGCTCAACTCAGAATAACGTCCTGAAAGATGCAAAAATAATAAGACATAGAAAAGAATGCACATATCTCAGGATGAAAAAGAGGATTCATACGTGTAGATGAGGCTGAGGAACATGTCAACTTTGGAGAACAACATGATTCGAGAGCTTTTAGTGATATTGTGTTAAATGTGAAGCAGCTTCGATTTGGCACTATTACACAAGCAGATGTTAGTTTATATTGTCAAATAGTGTCGATGAACTGTTAAACTTCAAACCTCCCAAAAGTGACTTTTCTAAAACAGTTGCACTGAAAGCTGTTGGATTTGTAGTTTCTCTGAGTCTGGGCCGAATATAGTTGCTCGTAAATTTCATGTCTTGGATCCGAGTGAATCTGAACACTCTGTTCCACACGTCCGCTCTCCTGATGGAAACTGTTCCTCGGCTTCTGTGTCCTGAGTCACTTTTAAACCCGCTCGCCCAGCAGGTTCTACAGTGTCCGTGTCCCAGCTTGTCTGCTGAGTGGAACTAGGTCTCTGCTGTTTGCTCCAGGTGTACGAGCAGGGACTCTATAAATGGCCTTTGGAGCTTGTGCACTATTATAGTCCCACATGCACTTTACACCTGTTATTTACCTGACAAGGTATTAAACTACGGGTTTGTGACCAGTTGTCAGGAGCAACAATATAGACGCTCCTAGAGTCAAGTTATTATTTCTTTGGACACTTTCAATTCCAAGAATGATTCAATGAAACACAAAACAACATCAACAATTAATTCACATTAACTGAGGACAAGGGATCATTAGATTAAATGTTACTATTGGTATTTAGAGTTAGAGACAGATGTGAAACTGGACAAATACAAATATCTTCTAACACATAGAAGATGCTGAGTAAACAATACCACTGAGCTTTCCAATGCAGACTTTCCACATCGTGTCCGGCCTCCTGCTGCTCTACTCCGGCTCCATAGTTACCTGAATGTTCCTCACATTTTCTGTTGTTGTGAACAAGTCTGACTCGGACCATCTCGTGCTGCGTCCTTTATGTGACAAGTAAACTCTGGAAAATGTCTGGAAAGATGGGTTTGAACATGTTCCTGTTTTTATGTCTGAAAACAGCTGAGGTTCATGGTCGAATTGACTGAAAATGTCAGCGTGTAAGAACTTTGAATCTAGAAATCAACAACCCTCTGATTGCTCTGAGGGAAGTTCTCTAATATGGAATACTTAAGCCTTTTTAAAAAATGATTCAACATGAATAGAGTAGGTTTTAAATGATATATATCAATATAATATTCTAAAAACGTGTTTCCTCTTTCAAATACAGAGCTCTGTCTTCTTCTTGAGTTGCTTCCTCTCAGGCATGATGGTGTTATTAGAGACTGTAACAGAAGAACCTTCAAGCCGTGACTCATGCTATCATGAGGTCTCTTCGGTTCCAACAACAGCTCGTCAAGGGCAGTTTTACTAATATTGAAGTGGCCCTGGGCTCCAGTGCTGTGGTGTTTTTGTAGAAATGAAGAATTTGTCTACCTGTCTCAAACCAGCTGTTCCAGTTGAGCTGGGAATGTTTTTCAAGATGTTACAAGGTCCTTGTTTTTTGTGCAAAACAAGGTTGTTTATGTCCGTGTGTTCTCGTCTCTGCAGGACGCCCAGGAGAAGAATGCAAACCCCGTGAAGGCGGAGGAGGCCAAGCTGCAGGCCAAGTACCCTGTGCTGGGACAGAAGCCCGGCGGATCGGACTTCCTCATGAAGAGATTACAGAAAGGGGTAAGCAACCTGGTTTTGTGGGAGATGGAAACCCTTTGGAGATACAGTTGTGCCTCATTCAAAATCAGTCCCAGATTTGATTCAGTCATCAACCCCCTGAACCGTCTTCCTGCTTATACCAACAACAGTAAACAGAGAGTCTGACTCAGGTCACGTTTGTCCTGTAGTGAACCTCAAACACTTTACAGTCACTGAAGAATCCACTTGTGAAACTGAGAACAGCTGCGTGCCACATTCCACATTCCTGTGTCCTGTGAATTCTTCTGTCTGTGTCTCTATCCTGCAGATAACTTACATCATAATCACTAATCAGACGTTTCCAGCTTCGGTTTAAATCTTTTGTGGTGGAAAATGACTAATGGTAAACAGTACGTGTCCCTCACAACCACAGGTTTGTATCTTGAGTCACCGTGGTGTTGTCCACTCCTCAGACCTGAAGAGGCTGAATGCATTGAAGCAGAGAGAGAAATAATTTCTCTACCAACCCAATCTCAGTCCAGCAGAATGCCAATGCAGCCACATCCATAGCATGTGAAATCTAACGTGTTTGATGGATTGTTTTTATTTGTAATTTGTACAGCAGGCCAAAGCACACAGAAGCATCAGTCTCTCTCCTCGCTCACTTCTCCTCCACTGGAAAAAAAAACTGTTGCTCTCTCCACCTACACGCACTGTATATGCTACAGAGAACCTCCACCTCTGGAGACTGCTGAGAGTCATTCTGGGAAATCACAGACTAGAAGTAGGAGTAGTCGAGGCAGGCCGAGCAGAGAGCCCCGGAGTAGATTGCAGTACTTCATCATGAGATAACTCCCAGAATGAAAAATCATCAGAGAATGATGATATCGAGGATAGTTAGAGAATCTGAGAGTCGACTTTTTGGTTTCTGGGTGATGGAATCAGTGCAATGCAATCGTCAGCTTGATGATTTCATTAATAGGTTTGCGATTTATAATAATAATCCCGCCTGTTCACACTGGCTGTGGCAATTAGAGCCTTTCACAGATATGTTGGTATCACCGTTAATCTCGGCTGATATGAGAACTTTATTTAATAAACAATAAAAAATGATGTACATTTATGTTTACAAAGAAATATAAGTGTGCTGCTTTTACGCAGCTGGGGAGGTTTACAGGAGCGAGTGTTTGCACACGGCTGAATTCCGCTCCAGCCTCCAGCAGTTAGTCCTCATCTCTTGATCTGGGAATCTGTTCCTCCACAGGATCCGTCAGACGCCGACCAATAACCTTCAGTGAACACATGGGCATGTTAATGTTGTTGTGATGAAAAGCTCACCTTCCCTCTTGTCTCTGCTCTCACACAGCAAAAGTACTTCGACTCGGGCGACTACAACATGGCCAAGGCCATGAAGAAAAAGCAGCTTCCTGTGGTCGGGCCCGACAAGAACCTGGCGACCGGCGACCACATTCCAACGCCGCAGGACCTGCCCCAGAGGAAGTCGTCCTTGGTGACCAGCAAGCTAGCCGGCTAGCCTTCATCATGCCAGAAGCACCCCCCCCCCTCCCCTGGGGCTCGCGGCAAAGGTCCCTCCTCCTCCTCCTCCTCCTCCTCACCGTGTCCCCGATATGTCCCCCTCCTCCCCTCCTCCTCCCCCCCCCCTTACCTTTTCATCCCCACGCACCACTGGCTTTAACATATCGGGCAGAGTTGTATAAGTTAAAACTCCATTTGCTTGTAAGTGGGTGGGGCGAGGTGGGAGGGGCTGACGGAGGTCACTGCGGCCCACAAGGTCGCAGCCGCCTCTGCCTTCCCACCGCGCACAGCTCTGCCCCCCCCCCCCCCCCCCCTGCGCACTCTGCTCTGCCGCCGCCCTTGTCTTTGGTTTTCCAAGATGCATCACAGTAGGTGTGTGTCGTCGGGCAGGGGTCGGGCGGGGTCAGTCAATGCACTTTGTATTGTGTATAGTATGTTTTTGTTCTTTTTTTGCATCCTGAATGACACCAAAATAATGTGTGTTAGGGAGCTAGGAACCATGATCGCAGCGTGTTCTGTACGTTCCCTTTCTGTCCGGGTGGCGGCTTCGATGCGTGTGAATAATTGCTTGCATACCAAATCTGTTAGGGCAGCCTCCGGGATAACACGAGCTGCTGAGCGTTCACTGACACCGGGTTGGGAAATGGTGGCAATTGAACGGAGGCTCATCCTTCGCTCACCTTGCGTGGAACAGAGCCGGAGGTCACCTGCTGCAGCCGGAGGTCACCTGCTGCAGCCAGGGGTCACCTGCTGCAGCCGGAGGTCACCTGCTGCAGCCGGAGGTCACCTGCTGCAGCCGGAGGTCACCTGCTGCAGCCGGAGGTCACCTGCTGCAGCCGGAGGTCACCTGCTGCAGCCGGAGGTCACCTGCTGCAGCCGGAGGTCACCTGCTGCAGCCGGAGGTCACCTGCTGCAGCTTCGCCAAAAAGGGATTCGAAACGCCGCCTTTTTGTTTCGCTCTCTGCTCCTGTTGCTTTAATTCTCAACTCCCTTTGCTCCCGTTCTCTCTAAATATGCTGCATGATTGTAACATGGAACAAAAAAAGAAATTGAACATGTTTTTAAACTGGAGTGGGGCCTCTGCTTATTGATAAGAAGAATCAAGACAAACACACGAAGCCCTGAAATGTCCACAATGGCACTTCCTTTTCCTTGTTGCTGTCCTGACAATCCATGTGCACACACTTGTTCACGGCCCGGGGGGAACAGCTCAGCCGAGTGTATCCTTGTATAATTTCCAAAGGCTGGGGACCCCTGCCATTCTCTGACTTCTGTCTTAGTCTGGTTGCATCAAGATGTGTTTACTATGAGCCTAAAAAAGATTTGTGGGGGGATTGAAGCACCCTACGTAGAGTATATGCTTCTGTAAATAATACTCCAACACGCACGTAGTTTGCGATAAGCTCATCGCTTTGAGGAGCGTACGAGCTAGCATGCCTGAGAGGAGCGGTAGTGCTAAATCCACTCACTTGGGATTACAACCTGGGATTTTCTGGCTCGGGAAATCCTCCGCTTTACCAACTGAGCCAGATTTCACACTGCAGCTATCACCCGGCTCACAGACTGCAGATATCCAACCCATGTGTCTCGTGTCCCCCGTCCAGACCTCTTCCTCTCCCGTCGTCTCCAAACATCTCTACAAGTTAGTATCTCAGTGTCAAGTCTGAAGGCCATAGCCCATCACAGAAGTCGCATTAAAAAGACAAAAGTAACCACAGTCCTAGCCTTCGTAGTCCCGCTCTGCCGTGTGCAGTTAATAAGTTGCTCTCACACATTTGGGACTGATCAGACTGACTTTTTCTAGCTGCTTAATGGACGCTGGTTTCTCATTGTTTAAACTCTTTCAGATTATTTATCACAGTCAGATTTAGTTGTGTCCTTGACTCTTGCCTATTTGGCAATGCGCATCCTAAAACACTAACTTTAAAGATTAGGTATAGAGTTTACTTCACTAAATCCTGAACTGGAGTGACTCCGACTCCCAGCACCCTCGAGAACCATGTTTATTTTTTCTTTCCACTCTTGCACTGCACAGACTGGTTTGTGTCAGACGTGGTAAACAGCAACCTGAGAACCACAGGTGTCAGCCCAGCAAGCTTAAAGTGGAACGGTGCATGCTTGTGGGATGTGCTCACTCGAAGCGGCGAGATTGTATAACGCATGGTGAGGGGGCGACGTCTGGGCCAGTCCCACCTGCTGATGTGGTTCAAGCTCTGAAACAGGTCACCGGAGCCATCACCGAGATCTGCAGACTTGAAATGAATCGAAACCTGGACGCTCGCTGAGAATCAGCCTCCTTGTAATAATAACTGCTTCAGGGAACCTTCACAAACGCACACACTGCTCCATGTAGACTAGGTGATCGGGTGCACGCACCATCACATCCTCCGCCTTGTTATGCTTTTCATTGAGATTTTTAAACGTGTCAAACTTGCAGTGGATGAAAGAAGTGACCTCTGCGTACGTGCGTGTTCCACTGTCGTATGAATGCCTTCCTCTGTTCCAGCCGTTTGTAAATAGACTTCAACAGGACGGGCTTCTGTGTGTTTTTTGTTTCCTCATCTGCTTTTCACTCTGTCAGAGCCTGAGCTATTTCTGATTCAATGGTTCCTCTACTTTTCAGTTTAACACTACTTCTGCTTTGTCTGCAGAGGCTATGTGAATCTGTATCATATGAAAATATGTGTAAATGCTGCTGATTCAGTCAAAGACAAATCTAAGAGATGATGATGACCTGTAAAGAACACCTGTCCTCTCGATTCTACCAGTCAGACTCTCCTCTTTCCAACGGGTATCTCTCTGTTGGAATCCTACGACAGACCGAGACAAACTTTATTCTCTTTCAAACTACAGTCAAATTTAGTGCATATCCGACCACTACATTTATAATTGCTTTGTTGAATTTAATCATATTTTCGGTCTTGCCAAGTCTTAAAATCTGAGCAGACCGTTGAACTTCATCTCGTGTTTGAATTCCTACAGTTTCCTGCTTTAACCACTAAAGGTTGCTAAAATAAATGTGTGAAGGACGACATGTTCTGAGACACAACAGTGGACAGGAGTTCTTGAATGCTACTTGATGCTCGGCTTTGCACAGAACAGTTCAACGAGAGGAGATAGCAGGGTACGTTTCAAACCCACCAGGCAGGGTGTCTCTCGTTCAGCTCCGATAAACATGTGCCAGAATGTATAAAGAAATGACCGGCTGTGTGCTCTGAAGTACTGTTGTGCTGCTTTTACCTTTAATCTGTTTTCTTGTTGTTTTGCAAGTAAATGTTTCTACTTTTTGATTTTTCTCTTGTGTTCCGGTATTTCATAATTAGTTTTAATTGTGGCCCCAGACAACTGCAGGGAAATCACAGGCACCCTCGCTTCCAAGACAAAAATAAATAAGGGTTTACATTATATTAATCAAAAGAGGATGACTGGAGAACACGGGAATGATTTTAAGAATTCAGAAAAGTTCAGGAGAAGTTGGAATGTTTCAGTTGTGTGGGAGTCGGTGAAAGGATTTTTGTCAGTATTTGAAATAAAATTTTACATTAATAACATTTCCCTGTTGATTTGAATTTATTAATTGATGCTTCTTATACCTCTAATGTGTTTATAAGATGAGACTCATGCGAGGCAGGCCTGAATAAGAGCACATCTCCTACTGATCACCAGGGGGCAGCAGAGTCATTCATTTCATTAGTCCCGTTGATGAGGAAGAAGTCCTTGTTTTTTTTCAAACACTTGACAACAAAAGAAATAACACTGGAAGTGAAGACGGGTCATTTTTGACCTATTTTGTGACTTAGAAGGGAATTGAAGCAAAAAATTATTTGTATTCAAAAAGGTAACAAAGGAAATAGGTCAATAAGGATTTGTGATGATCAGTAACAAGTTAAATGGGGATCACTTGAAATACTGAATGATTCATGGTGTGTATCACACGGTTAAACTCAAAGAATATCACTTGTTTGTGATTTAATATTTAACTCTGCTCAGGCTTTATATAATAACACTTCAAAGGACTCATTAAGGTAAGAACTTCGAGAAAGTTGGCTTTGATGTCAGTGATCTTAAATGCCTTTGATGTCTGAGTCTGTCGCAAAGAGCAGATTTATTAAGCTGAATGTAGAGTCAGAGATAGCGCCACCTGCTGCCTCGTTTGGTTTCGGTGCATCAACAAAGTGAGTGAAAGAAGAAGGGGAAGGAAGAAAGATAAAGTTCGTTTAAAAAGCAAGAATTGTGAGTACACAGAGAACAGGTACAGTAATAGAATAACTATTCATGTAATGTGCTGTAAATTAATCATAGGGCCTCGCCTATTCCTTTGTTTTCTCGAGAACAGGAAGTGAGTCAGTTACAATTGACTTAATAATGTATGTAGATTAAATAACTTTATTTGTGACGCCGTAATATAACTTCAATTTTATTTGCCGGTAATGGTTTAAAGTCCTACGAGGTAAACAAAATAAGAGTGCTTCATAATGTATTACTACTATGTCATTGAGAAAGAATGTACTTTTCTTTATGAATGCTTAAGAAACTGTGATGTAATGGAAAAATACAAATCTCAATTAATTCCTCACATTCATGTTTTAACAGATAAGTTCAGCTCCCTCTCTCTCTATTTGTTGTGTGCTATTATTGTTTACATTCCGAAATTTAAAAAAAAACGATTTAAAAAAATAGACGTTGGCTTTGCGGAAGTGGTGACGAATCGTGACGCACTCTTGGCTCCGCCCACACACCAACTGACATGTATATATAGAGCGCGGCACTTCCGCTCCTCGATCTCCTCCTAGAGACAATGGGTGATTTTTAGATCCCAGCTAGCTTCTTGTTTCCTCAGCTAGCTCCAAATTAATAACCTTTTTTAAAACTCATAATCATTGCAGAAGATTCTCCCAGCAACCAAGAGAATGAACATACTACCATCCAAGAGGCCGGACACCTTTAAATTCGCAACTGGAGACACGAGCTGCCTGTTCCAAAATGGAGTCGGGGACGGACCGATGAAATGCGGCTCCTGGGTGAATTCCTCCCCGCGGATAGTTGAACAAAACGGGGGCACAGCGGAGGGCCCGAGGCGGCCGAAGAGCCTGCAGGTCACCGCAGGCAGCACCGTGTTCCAGGTGAAGAGCTGCCGGGGCGACGGAGCCCCGGAGGAAGGCTCGCTGCCCTCCAGCCCGGGGCCGGACTCCCCGGAGGACGGGGACCGCTGCCCGGCCGGAGCCGAGGGGCTGGAGGCCGAGGGGCTGGAGGCCGACACCCGGCAGCTCATCGGCCGCTTGCTCGAGGACTTCGTGTCCCACAAGGATTCGAGCTGGGGGGACAGCAAAGCGCTGGCCACCATGAAGAGGGTCGTGGACGATCTGCTGGAGAAACACAGATACGCGTATAATGGTGGGTTCTTCCTCCGGAGCTGCTGGGTTCACTGGGGCTGCAGGCTCCATGCTGCAGGGGCTGCTGTGTGTTAAAAGGCTTCTATGTAAAACATGTTAAAGTGCTTTTATGTTAAGCTTGTTAACCTCATCTCCCATGGAACCCAGTTAAAGCTTTTGCATTGATAATTAATGCTGATTTTGCTGTGTCAGTTGAGCCGTTCCCTAACCGGAAGTCTGCCTCTCTCTCTCTTCTTCTTCTAGGGATGCTCAACAAACTATCGCTAGACAACCGGGCGGACGACGTGGGCTTCGTGGGCGACGTGGCCTCCAGCCTGTTCAACGACGGGACCACCAACTGGGGCCGGATCGCCAGCCTGGTGGCCTTCGGGGCCGTGGTGTGCCAGCACCTGGAGAAGAAGAGGGGCCCGGGCAACAGCGTGGAGCTGGTGGGCCAGGAGATCTCCACCTACCTGCTGACCCACCAGAGGGACTGGCTGGTGAAGAACAACTCCTGGGTGAGTGCTGACTAATGCAAGGGTGCAGCAGACCAGTGGGGTTGCGTAACTGCTCTCATTGTGCAACAAAGGCTTGTTTGTGTGTCCTTTGAAGACAGGGAACTTATCTGGTTCTTTAAATTCTTCTCCTCAGGACGGGTTTGTGCAGTTCTTCAGAGTCTCCAACCCTGAGGCCACGGTGAGGAACACGCTGCTGGGCCTGGCTGGGTTTGCCGGCATCGGGGCGCTGGCCCTGTTGATCAGGTGAACTTGGACTCTTGGGGACTTTGGTGTCCCACACAATGATGGAAGCTCCTTCTCTTTTGAACATTCAAACCCTTCTGGGTTGGACAAAGAAGATGGAATTAGCGGCTCAACTGGAGCTCGCGTGATAAAGCAATCACACACCAGTGGTTACTTTTATCTTCTTTACCCTCCTTGGACTCCCTTCACCCCCCCCACCCACCCACCCACACAACAAGCTCGCGGTCACTGTCGGCTTTGTATAATTTCCCCCCCCAACTCCCGGAATACCATCAAACAAGAAGCAGATATTTAATTTACAAAGCAAATTATTTTTCTAAAAACGTGTACATTGATTCTATGCAACAGATTTGAATGGTAATGGGAAGTCGTTTTTTCTTTTTAATCTTCCTTTTTTTTTGATTTAGATTGTTTTTTTTTTCTTATTGTTTACATCTTTTCCAAATTATGAAACCTTTCCCTGACAGTGAGGGTGTTAGCAGGCGGGCGTGTGTGAAGGGAGGCGGGGGTGAATTTGCGTGAGTGTAGCTCTTGTTTCCTGGTTGGGAAACTGCCGGGAGGAGAGCGACCCCCGAGCCGGACTCGTGGCAGCAGCAGAACCGGGAGCGTTCCCGTGTGAACCGCACGAGCACCGAGGCTGAAGCAGCAGATTGGGCTCTTCCTCTGCACCACAAGCTGACTTGAGAGAGGACAATAACTAATAGTACAAAATCCAGTTTAAAGCTACTGAAAAATAAAACGCAAATATAATTCACATGACTTCACCTTCTCTGACACTTTTTTTTTGTTGTGACTTTTCTTCTTCAGGTTGTAGAAATCTTTGGGTTTTGTTCTGGTTGTGTTGTGCTGACAATAAATCGCCCCACGCTAAACTTGACACCTCCGCACTCTTCAACCTGATGCTCTTTCACGCCACAGCTCAAAATGGAGCGCTCGCTAGCGTTTCCTAGAAATTAGACTTTGTGGTGACCCCCCCCTTGCACTGAGCTCTCAGCTGCATCCGTTGCTCAGCTGCAGGTTGTGAGTGCTGGCGTGTTTTTCTGCAGTTGTGTGCACGGCTGCAACAGCAGCAGCAGCGAGGTTGTGAAACGGGTGAAAAGCGGTTCACAACATCCTCAAAATTTCATAACAACGTCTTCTTCCTGTGTTTCAACAGTTATTTAGCTGCCTGGAAACTGGTGACTTAATCAAATATGACACATAATTGGTCTTTAAATATTCACAGTGTGTGTTCAGTGCTTTCATTGGACATTTCCGCCATTTTATTTACCCACAAGCCTCAGGTATGTTTTTAAGTGAGTGAGTTCCACTAGAACATAATGGTTCCAGTCCAAACTTTTCTACATGATCACCTTTTTTAATAACTCATATTTACATGTTTGCAGCCCACTCTGGTGGAGGCTCAGCTCCCACTATGAAATCCTCTGATGTGGACCACACGGGCCCGAGGCCGGGGGAATCCTCGCTGGCGACTCGCGGCTGCGCCCTTGTTTGTTCAGATCCTCCCGTTGTCTCGGGTTACAGGCCAAACACCAGGTCTCACCAAGGTCTTGGGAGGAAATGGAGTGGAGTCTCTCCATGGTGACGAGCCGCAGCAGGCCTCCTCCAGGCCTCCTGCGGCTGGTGATGTGAGCCACCACCCTGGTTACCCCGACAAGGTTCAATGGGAAAAAAACAGGCTGCGACACAGTGGGGACTGGAGGATGAGGCAATTTCATAGAACAGTTTTCACCATACACCAGAGGATTGAGGGAGGTGGGGGTGCAGAAAACAGAGCTGCTGTGTCTTGGGGCCGAATATGCAAAGTGCACCAGGTCTTTGAACAACCTCGATGCTGGTTACCAGTTTATTAGTGAGTCTTATCCTTCCCACTGGAGGTTTAATGCTTTCCCTTGAATTCCACCTGTATGCAGCCGTGTGTCCATCTGAGTTTATCAGTGACCAGATGGGAGGTTATGCAAATGGCAGCAGGAGGATGTGATAACTACCTTTTCAGCTTCGCACACAAACTGCAGCTGCGTCAAAGTTCAAATAACGAAATTCAATAAACCAGAAATGGGGAACTTGATAACAGGGCTGTGCGTTATTGCGAGGGACAGCACCATCAGGCAAATCCCTGACATGCTGTTTAAATACTCAAACAGTTCAATGATCAACTATATTTATATAGCACAAAACAAACTTATAAAGAGCTTCATAAGACGAAGGAAAACAGCTTTTAAATTAAAAAGAATATTAAAACGAGCCCAATAAAATAGAACAATATTAAATATTGATGACAAGAAGTGCAACAGGGGTCACACTATTTCAATTGTTTCAAAATAGATTTATTAGGTGACTAACGGCGTATTTATAACTACAGCACCCATCACTTGGTAGAGCTCAAACTGAGCTGCACCAAATCCAACACCAACACAGTGAATATCGTTTCTCTAAATATGTAAGAGTTCTCTTTATTTCATTCATAAAGATCCATTGATTATTCACAGAAAAAAAATGAAAATGTTGAAAAACTAAAATATTCACAGTTCCTCTCGGACTCAAACCACATCCTTCCACCAAGTTGCTTTGTAATCTGTCCAGTGCCAACAAACAGAAACAAACTCCTTGGGTAAGAACAGAAGTTTTCCAGTGACTCAGCTCTTGCTGTTGTGTTTTTTACTGTCTGAGTCTGGCGCCTTCATTTTGGATCAACTGTAATTTATGTCAACTTTGCCGAGTCAGACAAGTAGAGCGAGTTACAATGGTCCAAACCAGAAGAGGTAAATACTGTGGTGTTTATTTTTTATTAAACAGTTTAACTACGGTCAGAGGGTCAGTTTGGCTCCAGCTCCCCCCCCACACATCCTCTGAGGATCAGTGTCCTGGTCATGGAAGGATGGGATGGACGTTGAACACAGTGGATCTGAGTCTGATGTGTTAAAGTTTCCCTGAGCACCGAGGGGGTTGAACACTTGGTGTTGCTCCACTCGTCTGCGGTACCAAGACAACAGCCTCAGACCTTTTGTTCGTTAGCTTTGCCAGACTCGGGGACAAACCCCAAACACTTCTTCTGTTCGAGAACTACACGTCCGCCACGTTCTCTTCCTGCAGGTGGTTTGTGTTAAAAGTGTAAATCATCCCTTGTGGTTCTGAGCTCGTCTGTAGAAGTGGATTCTCGGCCGTGTAGGAGGGAAACAGTGCAGCTCTGAACTCATTGAATGCATTCCTAAGTTCAAGGTGTGGTATGAAACCTGTCTGCACACCCACGCAGTTCTCAGAGTATTGATTATGTTCAGGAAGTGGCAAATCCCAGAAGAAAGAGTATTGTTCAGGACTGGAGTTACATTTGAATACTTATGCATAGTTTCTGTGCTTTAAAAATACATAAACTTTACTTCAATGTTGACCTTAAAAGGAAACAAGTGGTTTTCTTTTGACTTTTTTGAGGATCTGGGCCTTTTCAGTACAAGAGAAATGCAAGAGAGAACTTTACAGAATAAGTTTAGATCACTTTCAGTTCTTGATTAACTCTGTTTCTTCATGAATGCGTTGCTCAAGGTTTGGCCACACAGAAGCTTCCTTGGTTTACAGACCTGCTGCAGTTTTATTTGCCCTTTGGTAACTTGAGCTGCGAGGAACGGCCTTCTGAAAACAGCCAATAGCATCGGTCCCCAGTCTCTGCACTTCCTCGTAGCAACAGCCCGCCCCCGGATTTAAAAAAAAAAAGCAACAGTTTCTGGGAAGTCAGCTGACGCACAAGTTTATCTTTAACAGAAGTGCTCTGCTGCAAGTAACTCTCTGGAAGTCGTCAATACTCAGAATTTGGACCCTGAGATGCAGAGATAGGCCGAGTCCTCAGCATCTGAAGCCACACTGCAATGCATTAAAGAAGCAGAGCGGGTTGTTGCTCTTCTCTTCACATGTACACACAAAAAAAGAGTTTAAACATCACAAGGGTTTCTGGAGCTGCTGCTGAAGAATTAGAGAGCGAGCTGCACAGAGAGTCCTTTAATTAAACCTGAGCCTGCAGACCGAGCTCAGCTGTCTGAATGTACACCACTTGTTTATGCATCGGTGCAGACTTCCCTCAGGGTGTCTGCTCAGATCCTTCCTCTATCGGGCACAAGTGCTTCTGAGCTAAACACATCTAAATGGGTCTCAAGGCAGTGCTGTGAAAACACAGTTCACACATACGTTGTTTCCATGTTTGGTTCCGAGAACTGGCCGTGTGGTCGTGACTCCACCGACACTTGTTGCTCGGTGTGATCCATCCGGTTACTTTCAGTATCGCTTCAGTTTTATCCTTAAGGGTTTGATGAGGGGCTGCAAATACTAAATTCTTATTTTCATACTGCAAACTTCAAATGACCACGTCCCGTGTGCAAGAAGCCGCTGGATGCAAACTCATGCACGTGCAGACCTTCTGCTGGATTCTGCACCAGTCATCTCATTCCTACGTTCACAAATAATTTACTTTCTGCTGTGTAATCTTGTTTTAATGTGAAGTCGACTCATTCTCTCCCTGGTCCGGCTCATTTCCTTTTAAAGGCAGCAGAGCAGCTTTTTCCTTGATGAGCTCAGAGCCTGTTGAGCTGTATCAGCAGCTCAACTCGAGGTCAGAAGGATGATCTGTGTGCGTTGGGCTGCTGTGTGCTTAGAAAGACGATATGCAAACCTATTTGCTTACTGTGTTATGAAATCATGCTTGTTGGATGCTGGTGTTTTTCTAGGGCTGGGCCATGAAACAATACCAGTAATTATTGCAATAGAGCTTTAATCAATATTAATATAACAAGTTCTTATGCATTTTGATTATGTCTTGTGACTATCGGCTGATTTGACCTAATTTCTGGTCTCAGCAGCCAGCCCTATGCTTTATACCTGTGTGTTCATGTTCATGTATGTAAATATGAAACTGTCTTTAAAAGGATTCATGCAATATCCATATGCTTCCTCCCTCTGTACATTAATGAAGCCAAAATATCTCTGCTACTTCGGTGGCCATCAAGCTGGACGAGTCGAGATCGAGCGAATGCAGAAAGAATGAAGCTTCTGCCAAAACGAGTGCTCGACCAATCACGTGTCCGTCTCATCTGTCAATCAGGATGTTACATCCTATTCTTATCACATAGAAATGCATCTTTCCCTACGCTGGTTATTATTAGTCTTGTATTTGCATGAGTTTTGCTTGCATGAGTTCAACAACAGCACAATTGGGGCCATGGGTTCATGAAGCAGACACAGCAAACTCTCTGATAGAGGCCACGAGGGACAAAAACGTCTTATTAAAGAAGTTATAGTAAAGATGAACATTTGTTAGTGATAAGTTTGTAGAGGAAATTATATCCTTGCTACCGTTTTTTCCTTTTCAGATAATTTCACTGAGCTTTGGCCAAATTGTGAGAAATATTTCCTGGAAAGGTTTGGGCCATTTAGCAAATTAATAACAAACTAATAATCAATTATTATGAGATAGGGCTTAGGGTTTAACAAATGTTTTAAAAAATGTTGATATGTTGTCTGGACTCAAAGACGTCGTTGTTACTCATACGTGAAACATGAGGGCGAAGACTCTCTGCTCGTCATGGAATGTGTTTGTTTGTTTGTTTCCAGGTACCGTTTAACTCTGAGTAACATACATTACACAAAGCTATTGTGTGTGTTGAACAATATTCTTTTGTGGTACGAGACTCAGAGCAGAAGAAATGGCTCCGAATAGAAACTTTAAAAATAGTCCCGGATCAGAGGTCAGAGTCATTCATCAGAACATGAAGCTCTTTGTGGTCGGAGGACGCTTCTGTGGCAGATTAAACTGGATCCACTGGGAGATGAGTCATGTTCCAGTCAGCCTGCTCTTTGAAACTTTATTCTCTGACCGGTGACCAGAGAACTGTATTAATAGACGTGTTTGTGTGGACCATCATGTCACTGTGAGCTGCAGATACTGATGTTGTTTGAGGTCATGTTGCTCGTTTGTCTGATGGTCAAAAGGATCACGCAAAAAACTACGCAACATTCAATTTGGAGCAGATCCAGTTGAGGGGGCGGATGCAGGAATTTGTTTTCACTTTCTATATGAGTGCGAGTTTGGGCATTTTTCAACTTTTGAACAAACTTTTCTCAGAGAATAAATAATGGATCTTTATGGAAAAATAATCACACATATTAAGGGGTTTGATATCTTTGAGAGTGACTTGGTGCAGCTTGATTGAGTTTAAGGAAGGAGGAAGAAGATTTCCTGTAAGGTGACCTTTACTGAGAAGTGACCCAGCAGGAAGTACAGGATAAACAAATGTTTGTCTAAGATGTTTTCAGGTCACTTCACATAGTTGTGATCACACTGATGTTTGTTCAAGTGTCCGTGTTTCTCATCGGGTTGGTTTTAAGAAGTTATTTGATATAAAAACAGAGTGACACCTCCTAGTTGTTTACTAAGTTGTTGATTTTTATTCCCCGTCTGTTGTTTTGTGTCAAACTCTTCAGCAGCTTCAAGAGTTTCATGAGAACGTTGCAGCTAATCTTTGTTTTCAGCTTGATTGATCTTCATGTTAGTGTTTTTAATTATCTGGTTGAACTCTAAATCATCCGGAAACTGAGAGACATGACTGCTTCCTGGCATCGAACCAACGATACACATTCCAAAGATGTGCACTCTGCAAGATTTTGAAACCGAATATAACCTAAACCACCAATAGCTGATCAATCGCTGTTGCAGATCAAGTTCCTACTGATTAGTGATAAACTGACTAATCATTTAAATCCTTTAAAACGTGTCTGACCTTCAGATCTGTCACTGAGCAGACAGGTGAAAGACTCTTGATGCATTTTTGAGTTGTGATGTGACAGCTGATTAAATGCTGTAGAGTTTCCTTCCTCCTCTGGTGTTATGTAACAGTGTGTTTATGAATATTCTGCACTCCTCTCTCTGGAGTTGCTGTGAGACTACGTGTCGTCGCTGCGAGCCTCGGCCTCGGCACACTGTGTGCTCGCCGGCAGGTCGCTGGAGGCCGGCCGGGGTTTGTTTAGAGCCCAGAGGAAAGGGGAGCAGTTCAGTAACGAGCCCAGTGTTGTGTTGTGTTCAGAAAAAGGGGGCGTGGTGTTCCCAGGAACATTCCCAGCTTATTACAGAGGGGAAGGAAGTCACAGGACATTCAGCCTAAGAATAAACAGCCCAGGCAGTGGATGCAAGGTTCATGCTCAGTTACTTCTCTGTGCAAATCAAGACTTAACATGTAGCTGTCTGTCGTCTTTATTCTTCCCTTTGCTCCTCCTCCATTAGTCCTGTCTTTGCTGATGTTGTATTTTCAAAGTGCATGTAACCAAAGACCAGCTGACAGGCAGTGGACTCACGTCTCCTCCCTGCCGTGAAGGTGAATAACAGAATCAAAGGGAACTAGGTTTCATTCCTGCAGAAAGAAACTGGATTTCTTCCTCGTTTAAGGGCATAAGAATGAGTTTTACTCCTCAGATACTGGAGGTGTTTACATCGTGGCTTGTGCACCAAAAAAGACGGACACACATATATATATACATATATCTATATATATCTATTTCTATAACTGTAACAGCAGTATGATGACATTAAAGGAAACATCAACAACCGCAGCTGTGCAACCGGCCAAAATAACCAGTCCAAGCCAGTCCCTAACCGTAACCGTACGTCTACCGTCCAAAAGAGTCAAAGTGAAACTTAAACAAGTCTAAACTGGAAGCACAAGCTGAGGGCACATACCGATCCACCGAGGCTGATCTGCCACTTCATCACCCTATCGCAGGTTTGATATCAGATGTACAAAGACGTTTCCTGCAAACATTAAATGCAGGAAAAACATCTGTTCTCTGATGTTGATGAAAGGAAAAAAAAAGAAGTTGAAAGATTCAAACCCATCGAAGTGGATAATATCTTTCCTAACATTGACAATACTTGGATAAGACCTGGATCCTGAGCAGCTGTATCCACAGGTCTGAGCCGCAGGTCGATAGATTTCCTGCTTTAACCTGATTTCTTGTACTAACCCACAACTTGTACTCGAATAAACAGAGGGAACAAACTTGTATTTTTACCTGTTAAAAGGGTTTTTAGTAGTTTGTCCTGACTCTTGTTGAGGGTTAAGGACAAAGGATGTCTCACAATGTTAAAGCCCTATGAGACAAATTGTGATTTGTGAGTATGGGCTATACAAATAAAATTCGATTGATTGATTTATTGAAACTCATCCAAGCACCAAAATGATCCTGGAAACACAAACGTCAAACGCCGAAGTAGGACAAATACATTTTTCAGTCGTGTGCTTTTGGTTGGCGACGCGGTTCCCTAACAACGGTGACACCACGAAACTGGGTGACAAGCATCCAAGAAGTAGGTCACCCATTTCCACCGAACCTGTTTGAACTGGGAGCCCGGTGTTTGCAGAAGATCCATCACTTGGAGGCGAAGCGTCTTTCCATCGACTGTTCGCTGTCTCGGGGTCAAACGGCGACAGGCCCGGGCTTGTTTGACCCGAGTGCTCTCAAGGTGTGATGTTGTTATGTCTGGACGAGGAGGGTCAGGTGGGCGGAGGGTCAGGTGGTCAGTGTCAGTTACAGCTTGTCCCCCCCGACCCCGACCCCCTACCTCCCTTTTGTTTGGCGACCACATGTTTGCATAGCGCCGACGGCGGTTTTGTTGATGTCTGCGGCCTCCGACCCGGCGGCGCTCGGTTCAAAGGCCGTTGAACTCGGCTGAATGAAAGTCTCTGTGCTCGCTCTGGTGATAGTCATCCGTTTGTGTAGTGAAGTGGGGACGCTCGGCGTGCGGCCGTGCGTCATTCATACGAGCGGTTTATCGTTTGGTCACGGCTCGCCAGCGGTCATGCATCACTGGGTCACATGCTCTCTGTGGCAGCACTCGCTGAATGGATGAGTTTGTTGAAATCTCTCGTTTCAGCCTCGAAGACGACCCGAGATATGACGACATTGTGAGAGGGATAATTATAGAGCTCCAATCCCCCCCCCCCCCCCCAAACCACCACCACCTCCTCATCTGAAGCTGGGATCAGAACTTGGTCAGCAAAACAAAATGAAATCGGGTAAAGAAACGTGGCCGTGCAGGTTCACAACCTGGGATCAGAATTTACAACTCATGAAAAAGCACACATTTTAGGTGGGAAGGCGGAAACCCCCGACAACATGATGACTCACTTCTGAATAATCAGGACAACATGAGTTTGTTCTGGGAAGTTACTGAGATAAAGTCTGTGTTCACACACACACACACACAGACACACACACACACACACACAAACACACACACACACACACACACACACACACACACACACACACACACACACACACACACCACCCCCTCATCGATTTGAAGGAGCCAGTCCGATCACTCAGTGCTGATGAAGAGGTTCTGATTAACATGAACTGTTGATCCTGTCTCAGCTTCTTCATCAGGGAGGACACGCCCCCCAGTGTCACGGTTATTGGTTTGTTTGTATAATTTTTAAATGTTACCACATCACCATAGCAGATAAAGTTCCCAATGGTTAGTTGTACCATTTCAATCAGTAATTGCCGTAATCACCATGGTGATGTGGTTGGTACTGGAAGGTAACAAAGCCAATTCTTCGGATTTCGTGGGTCGCACAACCTGGGATCAGAATTTACAACTCATGAAAAAGCACAAATTTTAGGTGGACAGGCGGAAACCCCCGACAACATGATGACTCACTTCTGAATAATCAGGACAACATAAGTTTGTTCTGGGAAGTTACTGAGATAAAGTCTGTTTTCTCACACACACACACACACACACACACACACACACACACACACACACACACACACACACACACACACACACACACACACACACACTCACACTCACACTCACACTCACACTCACACTCACACTCACACTCTCACTCACACACACACACCACCCCCTCATTGATTTGAAGGAGCCAGTCCGATCACTCAGTGCTGATGAAGAGATTCTGATTACCATGAACTGTTGATCCTGTCTCAGCTTCTTCATCGGGGAGGACACGCCCCCCAGTGTCACGGTTATTGGTTTGTTTGTATAATTTTTTAAATGTTACCACATCACCATAGCAGATAAAGTTCCCAATGGTTAGTTGTACTATTGCAATCAGTAATTGCCGTAATCACCATGGTGATGTGGTTGGTACTGGAAGGTAACAAAGCCAATTCTCCGGATTTTCCCCCGGGGGTCGTGTCTGAAAATGGCTTTTGAGACTTCTGAGATCGGAGCTACAGTCTTCGTTTTGCCAGAATCGTATGATATGGATCCTGGTTCTGGTCTTTGTTCTTAATCTCGTTTGTCTCGAATCCGTTTGGGTCATCCAGCTTCGTCAGACCTCAAACTCCACGAGGAGGCGGAGCTGTGTGAAGCTGTGGACTCGACCTTGTTGACCTGACCTCAGCACAGTCACGTGAAGATGTTGACAGGATTCTTGTTTTTCACAGACACCGTGTGACGACTCCCTTCAGCGCAGATGAGTGTTTCTACTGCTGTAATTCCAATAAAGTGGCTGTTAACCTACATTATTAACAAGGAAGCGTCAGCTGAGACTCACACCTACACTTTGTTTTCCTCGATCTGAGCCAGAGAGGAAGAGGTGACTTGGTTCTGTTGGTTTACATTTTAACTTCAAACTTTAGGTCGTTCTTATCACACTGACATCACCAGTGTTAGTGTCAGTATTCAGGTTATTTTGACTTCATCTCTGGATAATGGAGATATGCAAGACTTTAACAATATGTAAAGTCCCTGTTTCCCACAGTCTGTTCCTGCTGGTGTTTTATCACTAAACTGTGAACTCTGGTTGTGTTTGGTCAGTTTATAAATCCAATCAACCGCAATAAAACCAAACTACTGCCTCGCAAAACCATAATTCCCACGACAGCCGAGACTGATGCTGCGGCTCCACGATCACAACCGGGACTCGGTCTCTGATCCTGACAAGGTACAGATCCTTCATCTGATACCTAATCTCTGGGAATATCAGAATCTGGAGGCGAGCGGCAATATTTTGAATCATTTCTCGAAATTGTGTCTCAAAAAATAATCTCTGAGTCCCAAAGCCAAGTTTGCCGATTGGTTGCTTTTCTGAAACTGGTATGACATCATTCAAATGAATAGGTATATGAATGATGTATATGTATGGTCCCTGTTGTTTATCTTTACTTACAGTCTGTGGTTCTGACCTCATGAAACTGATCCTCGGGACAAACTGTTCCCACAGTGTCACTTTAATCTGCAGACAATGGAAACGACCCGGTGTCAGAGTCGTCGGCTTTGTTCCCGGCTCTGATAAACGTTTCACCAAACAAATGAAATGACGGGTTTCAGTGGCTCCTCTGTTGTGCGTCTGCCACCGAGCGAACCCACAATCCTATAAAAAACACTAATTAAGGGCTTTTCTATAAGCTCTGCTATTGTTTTGTCTCTCAAGGTCTTTCTGTGAATTTGGGTCAGGGCTGAAGTCTTTCATCCTTCCCCATGGGCGACGACGGGGGGGATTACAGCACAGACAAAATAAACGCTCGGCAGATAAGCAGAGACACAAAGAGCGCTGGCAGCTCCAGGCCTTCTCCTGCACTTCACCAGAGAGACAGAGAGACAGAGGGACGGAGCCGTGTGGTGAAGTGTCGCCCCTCCGTCATCTCGCCCGGACAAAGAAAAGGTAGCTGAATGTGTTCCTGATGGAAAAGATAATCCTCTCAGAACCATGATAAATATTTGTGATTTGTTTTGAGCTCTGCGCCGACGACCTAATCCCGAGTTTCAGAGACTAAATCCCAACGCAGCACAATTCAATCAAAGTTCTTTAAAAAAGCAGAAAAGAGGTTCATCAGGTCAGCGAGAGGTCGGAAGTGTCCTCGTGTCCTCGGTGTGAAGTTCCTCTCAGCGACGCCCAAGCCCGACAATATTCTTTATTATATTCTCTATTTGTCTTGTGTCTGCTGATGTCAATGTAAACACAATTAAACTCAGAGGACATTGACACCGGATGACATCGACGCACACAGACGTTTGTTTTTCGACTCGTGCGGATCCTCCGAAGAAAGTCGTCCCCACACGGAGCTCGGTTCAGACCTTCAGGTGTGAAACATGTCATCATCACCTGTGGAAGTAAATTAGTAATGTATTTATTTTATTTGTTTGCTGACATTCAAACTGAACTCAAAGAGTAAATGATTCATGCTTGCTGTTAATTTCCTCAAGCTTGTTATAGGTGTAACCGTCAGTGGGACGGAACAGGTGTGACCAACTTACTGGAAGTCTATTTATTCTGCAGTTAATGATCGTTTATCCTCTTTGAACTGAATTGACTATGAACAAATTATATACAGTGACATTTGCATTTTGAGCTGAGGCCGAATATGCAGCAGCAAACCGTGAAGTGCTTCATATCTGATGTGGGAATTTTTTTCTTTATCTGGGCGATAAATCCGGTCAATAGGACGAGTTTGGGATCAAACTCCATGAGAAATGACAGCGTGGGTGTTTGGATTCTCATGTAAAGCAATTATCTTGGCTCAGGGTCAGTTTTGTATTTACATCATTGTTTGGGTTCTTAGATTAGTTGCATGTCCTGGTTATTAAACGCTGGTTTTATTAGCTCTATAAATATACATTATTTTGATGGAGTTGCTTGTCTGCAGAGCGTCTGCTTGAAATCCTGTTGAATTGCCAACTGAGAAAAAGTATAAGAGTCAGAGTTTGCATTAGTAGAATCTCAATAAGCACCTGACCTGGAGCTGCAGGTGCGAACACGTGTCATGTAGCAAGTAACGTGTGCAAAAGCATGTAGCTGTGTCATCTGATCCCAGTGTTTGTGCACGAGCTGCTGTTTGCGTTTCTCTATTTGTTCGACTCAATAAGGATCTCACGTGCGTTGTCTATACACACACATTGGTTATGAACAGCAGTTTTCTCCGTGTTCACATCTTGAGAGACGCTTGTTTCTCGTGCTGCTGACCAGAGGATTTCCTTCTGCTCTGCACACTGAATTGATTTAGCATGACGGCTAATGCACTTAGCTTGTGGCTTCAGAGTTCCTGTGTCCGACGTCAGGGGAAAAAACAGGAAAACCCACTGATCTGTGGGACAGGATGTTTGGTAAACACATTAAAAAGAGAGGAAAACCAGAGAAAATGTTTTCCCATGTGACCTTAACAGACAGATGACCATCTCTTCTGATGTCGGTCATGAGTTACTGACAGGAACCCCCCCCCCCCATAAATCATAATAATTCAGCCACAGACCATAACAGCATCGAGGCTGGGGAACTTCCGGCCTCCGGGCCATGAGCAGACTTTGGACTCGCAGCACGGTTCATAAAAGTACAGAAATAATCTCATATCAGTATTTCACTTCTGTCTGTGATGTGTCAATACGCCAAGAAAACAGTTTGATCAAATATCAAATATCAAATATCAAACTGGAGGCTCCAGAACAGCAGCTCACAAACTAACAGGATTTTAATTCAAGGGAGTGTTAGAGTAAGTGAGAAGCATCATAATTAGTGGTGGGGGAAAAAATCGATTCTGTTCAGTATCGCGATATTTTGCGCCCGCGAATATATCGATACTGTAGCACAAAGTATAGCAATATTTAAAAAAAAAAAAATTTAAATATTTTTTAGATACTTTATTTACAATTATATATGTAACAGCCCCTGACTGGCAAAGCATGACGAGGAGAGTTTCAGAGTTTAAAAGATACCTAGTGTGTATGAGGAAAGGATGTTCTCCACTGCAGGAGATATAGTAACGGCCCAGAGGAGCAATAAACATCTGAGCAGGTTGACCAACTCCTTTTTCTGAACAAAAATGCCAATATTCCCAAATGAATTTAACATTTTGTGTCATGACCTTGCAGCCAACTGGACTGGACTCTAGTAGTACACGTTTGTTTATTTTTCTCAATTTGATTGAAGCTCTATGTTACTCTTATTTATATGATTATTCTCAGGTTTATGTTACTCTATTATGTCTGCTTTATGTTACTGTATTTAAATAATTGTAAGTTATGTGCTGGGAGCTCAGCGTTCATGTGAGAGGTCTCCTATTCAGAAAATAATTACAAAGGTCCTGTGTCCTGAATGTTCAAGGACAAAGTTTTTGCACTTCAGTTAATGTGTAGAAGACAATGTTGTTCACAGAATTAAATCTGACATTTGAAGTGAGGTGAGCAGTCTTATTTTCCTCATTTTTTGTAATGCCTTTGAATAATATGGGGGACATGAATCGCAATATATCGCAGAATCGAATCGCAATACTTGCAGTATCGCAACATATCGCAGAATCGCAATACTATTGAATCGTGGCCCAAATATCGCAATACTATTGAATCGTCACATTTTTGCCAATTCCCACCCCTTAATCATAATCATCACTGCCATCTGACATCAGATGGCTTGCTTAAGAAAAGTGGTTCCAACCATCACATTGCAGTGGTTAGTGGTGGTTCTCACCCCCCCCCCCCCCCTTCAGGGAAACAGGAAGACAAGATCACACTTCACCATCGAGCGATGTCATGCCTCCACTCAGACACATGTTTAAATCATACAACTTAACATGTTTAGCGACTTCACAACAAACCGTGGGACTGTTTAAAAGATGCATGTAGGTGTGTTTAGTTTGTTGTATTGTTAGATTTGTTTTCCGAGTCATGTTCAGTTGAAGTTCAGGTTCAGAATTCCTGCTTTCATTGATATATTTCCTGTTGCTGTGTTTCTGTCGAGTTTGACCCGTGTCCTCAGCTGCTGCCTCTCAGTCTGATTCCTCTGATAAGTCACAGATATGTTATCTGGCCTGTGTGAGAACAAACTGCTGCTCCGCCTTTGATCTCCAATGTGCTACGTGTTGCTTTAGTTTGAGCAACCGGAGCAGATTACCGCTCGAATGCATCTGCTTCCAGCTCATATTCCTGTTTATTATTTGTTTTGGTCAAATAAATTTAGGCTGTGTCCATAAAACTACTACGAAAACACAGGCCCTGGAGATTTCAAACTTCTCAAAGCAGCCCAAGTGGATTCTTCTGGTACTGCATCCTTCCAGCCCATGTTTGTGGAAATTCGTCCTGTAGTTTTCGTGTAATTCTGCCAAATGATAAACAAACTAATTTCCTTCTAGGCTGAGATCTGAGAACCTTTCCCCCGATCACGTCTCTGCACCGTGATTGTGTTGATGTTCTCACTCTGCAAACACAGACACACACACTCACACGCTGCTCGTTTCCAGTTACCAGGTTTTTCATCCAGTTACCAAAGAGCAGCTCCACTTTCACACAGATGTTCCTGTGAAATACGATCGACACGAGCTGATGCAGAGCAGCATTCGATCTGTATCATCCGTTTGTCCGAAGGTCAACAACTTATCACAGGAAGCTGATACCGGAGACTTTATCTGTGATCACGTGATTTCTGCTCACGTTACTTTTACACTTTTCTGAAACGGAGACGAAGAGGAGCAGGTCAACAAACCCCCCCCCCCCCGAGCCTCCAAAAGAAAATATCCAGGTTGACCGATATGACTCGAGGAAATAGGTGTCGGCTGAAACTGGATTGGATTCTGTTGATGAAACCTGAGAGGCGTGGGACGGCCGGGAAGACGAGCTCCTGGGAAAACCGTCCCACTTGACGACATGGTGCAACATGCACAGATTATTAATTGAGATACGTGTTTGTTCCCAGGCCGGTGACGACATGTGACCAAGGTCGCCCACGCAAGGTCAAAGAGAAGCACTGCTCAGTGATGTCATGCTCCCAAAAGCCTCAACATGCAGTTTAAACACTGAACTCCTCTCATCCCAAACATCTACCTGTTTTTCCCGTTTCCCACTTCCTCGAAATGGTGTGTTATATATATACACACAGGAGCCCCAGTGGACTGAGGCGGTGTGTTCAGGCAGATCATGTGTTTGTTGAACTGCAGAGATTCAAATATTTTGGGCTTTTTGCATTTTAAATGTACGACAACAGTCTTTGATCTTTCACTTTAAAGCTGGAGGCGGAGAATTCATTACACCTGAGTTCTTAGTAATGTTGGCGTAAAGGCCGGAGCATGCTTCTGCGTTTTTCACGGGCCCGGAAGCGCAAGAGCCCATTCCGGGCCCCTTACGGGCGATGTAAATAAATCGCTCTTCTTCGTGCCACACACGAAGAAGAGCCGACTTCGACAAAAAACATTACTCCGCCTAGTGTTCTGGCGGGGAATTGCATGGCAACACGCGCAACGGTTGGAAAACCATGAATGAGAACGAGTCCTGCGTTACGACTGCGTGCTTGCGGGCCCCGGACAACGCAGAAGCATGCTCCGGCCTTTACTCACTGAGCAAAGATTACGAAAGTCACGTGACACATGGAGCTTCTCTCTCTTTCCTAGAGGTTGGATGTGGTGATGATGTATCGCATCGTTGAAGAGTTGCCAGAATTTTCCAGATCATGGCTAAAACTTTAAAGGCTATAACCTGCGCCGGGGATTCAACATATAAATTGTTCTTAACCGCTCGTTAGTGTTGTTGTTGAATAAGATGAATTAATTGATTATCACGTTTGCTTTTCCCTCATTTGTGCTGATGGACCTGAAGGTGATGCAGAACTCAGAGCTTGTTCCTGGGTGTCGAGTCCCTCAGATCTTTTTCCTCTAGAATCTGTCGGCCCTTCAGGTTTTAAACAGACCTCCGCTCTCTGTGCCCCGGCTTACACCTGACGAGCTCAGGTGGTCACATGCGGGGGGGGGGACTGAAGTACACGAGTGCATTAGCTCAGCGATCCGAGGCCTTTTCAGGCTTCACTGACGTCCTTGCCCTCGCGAGTTCTGAAAAACAAGCGCCTGGCGTGAAGGAATGCAGCGAGTCCTTCACCGGAGCCCGGAGGAGGTCAACAGCTTACGCAGAGAGAGAATCCTGAGTTTCCTCCTCTGCCTGATGAGCTGTGGTTTGCTCCTGCTGCTTTCTTACAGAGACCTGATATTTCTAAGAGGAGAAACAGGAATCTCATGGACCAGATCCAAACCCGTAAAACCCTGAGGAGACGTGGCCTCAATCTGCCAAGACGTCAGGGGATCTGGTACCAACATTACGGAAAGTGCTGTTTTTTTCTTGCACATTCCTCGACACAGGAATCCCAACGAGTCGTCTTTGTTCTGTCCCCCCCCCCCCACACCTTTTTTAAAAAAAGACCCTTCTTGCGGCTGGGTGGATTAACACCCATCAAATATGAGAGGCTTCATCCGAAGCACGTCTCTATCTCAAGGTATTTGCCTCGGGCTGCGATCATTTAAATAGAACCCATCTGAGATGATTTGTTTACCAGACTGAACGAGTTTGTCTCTTTCTCAAGTCGCAGTCGTTTCCTCATCGAGGCCTCGAGTCATTTCAGAGACGTGTGTTTTCACACTGCGCTTCATCAGCGCCCACAAGGAAAACTCCCTGCTCCACCTGCACCAATGTCACACCTTCTGTGTTTTGAGTGAGATTCTGGGCAAACTTCTGCCTCCCACACACACACACACGCCTGAATAACACACACACACACACGCACACGCACACACACATCTGACTTAATTAAAGGACAGGATTGTGTGGATGGGGGAAATACACGGATCCGATGTGCTGCACATTCTTTCGCCCACGCTCTTAAAGAAACAGCGCTTCAGTTCCGCGTGGCACAGAGAAACACCCGCAGCTGATTAAAGGGACATTCCAGACAAAAGTATTCCTCTTTCACATGAAACACTTCAGACTTGAGAGAAGGGAGTTTAGAAAAGTTTTTAATTTCGTTTCCTCATGTCGATACAGAAGGCAAAAGGAGAACTACTTATTACAAATAATAGCATGACAACTGAAAGAAAAACTGGAATACTGATTTAAATAAAGTAGACTCAGAGTGAAAACTGTGAATAACAGAACACTCTGTGACTCGAGGGTTTCTGGAGATTTCATCAAACCTTATGAGTTTACAGCTGACTCACAACTGGTCATGACGCTGTTGCTTCAAACCAGAATTTTCCAGTTCATGATTTTAGCCCGATCACAGGTTGTGACCCTGTCCGGCCTGTTTGCTGAGAAACGTTTCACCTGTTGCTCCTCTCTCATTGGTCGGAGTCTCTCTAATCAACAGCCACATCTGGGCGCTTTAATTGGTCCTAATGACTTCCCTTCGAAGGTAAACAAAGCTTCAGACTCGAGGACTTCAAATTAAATATCTATTCACCTCTCGTTCAGGTTCAAGGTTAAGTTTGTTCATGAAAAAACTATCATACACATATTTATAAGGTAACGTGTGGGATCCACCACCCGAGCAGCGACTCTAACGGTTTTGATCGTTGGTTTTTATGAAGCATTTCCGACCTCGGAGGTAAAATAAATACTTTTATCGGAACATCAACTGGTGAGCGGACATTCCAATCTGATATTCATCACTCAAGTTCTGATGTGGGTGTTTATCCTCTCTGGCTTGTTCTCTTTGCCATTTCCTTAGTCTTTGTTATTCGTAAAGTCTGTAGATGAATAAATTGGCAGTTCTGAGTAAAGTTTAACTTGTGATTCAGCAGTTTCAGGATCAGTCTGCTGGTGTCCGTGTGAACCGTGTCCCACTTACACCCACTGAAATTCCTCAATCATGACTCGTGGTCAAGTTACCGGATAACGTGACCTCAGTGATTCGCATTAGTCAGATGTGGAGGAATGTCGTAAGAGGAAAGGACCATGAGTGAATAATATCCGTTTCATTCTTTCTCAGATGTGGTTTGTCTGCTCTTTTCTTTTTGGACTCAATGTTCCCTGAATCAAGCAAAACATCTAATCCTGTTAAATTCGGAATGAGTTACATTTCTCCTCCTTGTTGCTGTGGTTCATTTATATCATGGATTTAACTTCCCATTGCTGTCGGCTTCCTGTTGTCTGACCTTTCCTCTTCCTTGTCATGATCATCTGCTTTTCCAGCAGCAGCACGAACCTCTGACCACAGTCACGCTGACGACAAGCTGTTTTTCCTTCTTCTCTATTGCATTTTTATTTCTGGAAAAACTTGGATGTGTTTTCTTTTAACAGGACGCCCTCTACAGCGCCTCAGCCTCTCCTTCCCGGATCGTCTATCAGCTGACTGTGTTTGCTTCCTGCTTAAGTAAATATGTTCTGTGTTGCAGTTGAAAGGCAGCTCACAAGAGCAGGCTTGTCTTTGGCAAAGTCATATACCTGTAAACGCATGTCAGCCGACAGCCTGGCCTTTCATTCCCTCCGTTTCATCCCAGCTCTCCTATAAACAACACCACCATTTATTTACTTCTCTGCAGTTTCCCTTATTTGTGCAGCTCTTCAGTGCAGAGAGGAGGAGGAGGAGGAGGAGGAGGAGGAGGAGGAGGAGGAGGAGGAGGAGGAGGAGCAGTGTTTGTGGCTGAGGAATCTGAGGAATGAAGAGTGGGATAAATGCAGGCGTCGGTTTGGAGAGCCGGGGGGGGGGGGGGGGGGAGCAGGAGATCTGGGAACATTGAGTACTGATCTACTGATCTAGTTGCATCAGGGTGTGCACCACTGTAATGAAAAGGGGGGATTGTGTGTTTGTTTGGAGGCTATTTGAAGCCAGGATGGTTAAACAGGAATAGTGAGAGCTGCTTTCACTTCAGCTGCGATTCATTAGAGCCGCTCGGCCCCGGCCATTGTCCCTGCTTTGAATAGCAGGTACATGTTGATGCTCTGCCCTGAAACACACAATAGAGAGCAAGGCAGCTGGCAACGCAACGGCCGTTAGCGTCTGTCGAGTCAAGATCCAACCTGCTCGCCACATCAGTTTGGTTCTTCCAGTTTTCCTATTGTTTTGGATACACAGTCGTGTGTGTGTGTGTGTGTGTGTGTGTGTATGTGTGTGTGTGTTTGCTGCCGAGCTGCAGTCAACACCATTCCCACGCATTTCTGTGGAAAACCAAACTCCGAGTGAGCGAAGAGAAACTCCGAGTGAGCGAAGAGAACACACGCCAGTCACCAGCTCAGAGCGTGTTCACATCCAGGATCAACTTCACCTCCAGTACGCTCATGTACAACATGCAAATATGCAGCAGGGCTGTGCTGGATTTTAGTTTTATTTGAGATTAACTTGTACTTTACTGGAGTTTTATTTAGTTCTACTACGAGTTGGTGGAGAACACAACTTTATTTATCAGACAGCTGTAGTTGCAAAGTAGTAGAAGTAATGAATCAACTGGAGCAGCACTAAGTACAGCACATTCCTCCCCTAAGGTCCAACAGTCCATTAATATCAAACCAGTACCCGTCCACTAAGTATATCTTGTTTTTTCCATCGAGATTCACAATTTATCCTCTGGGAAAAAGAGAAACTGTCAAAAAAACTAAAATCTTGTGCAATGCAATTCCTGGATCTGCCCTTTTGTCGGAACATGTCTCAAAATTCAGTTAGTTCTTTTTCAGCCGATGTCCCAACTTTACACCGAGGTTCACAGAAATCCATTCAGGCGTTTTTGCGTAATTCTGCCGACAAACCATCGAACAGGGGTGAAACCTTGTTGGTAACTAGAAGGTCGCATATAGAGCACAAGCCTGCACCGAGGCTAACGCCCGATTTTACTATGTTAAAGAAAGTGAAAAGAAATCCTGGATCAAAATTCGACAGCTTCTTCTTTGGGTCCCACCCCTCCAAAAAAAATTCTTGAAGAAATGTCTCGTAGTTTTTGCGTTATCCTTTAAACAAACAGACAAACTCAGATAAAAACCTTAATTCGTAGATAACTAAGTGCTGACGTGGTGTCGTGTGAACTTTTATCTTTTATATTTTAATCAGTAGAATTAACATTTAAGTACACATGAAAGGCTTAAAGAACAATTCCCTTTGTCAACAAGTCGTTAAATTCTTGGAGACGATGTGAACCGTCAACGTGCAGCAAACAGCGTTCTGTCATTAAAAGGTTGATCTCAGATTAATCTCCTGGCAGCGAGCCTGGTCCGACGCTCCAACAGACGTTTCTCACAGCCGCCATCTTGAGTAGAAAACCGACGGTAAACACAGGTGTTGCTGACGTCGCCAAATAATGATCTGTTCTATTGAGGTTCAGAGCTTTGACTGATGTTTACCCACCACGAGGCCTGGAGGGGAAACTTTCCAAGAGTTCCCTCTGAACGCAGATATGAAAGAAAAGTCAGGAAAGTGAATCCAAACGTCTGCAGCAGTTTGTTTTTATTCCCATTAATCACATTTCAAACCCTCCCATGTCTCCTGTGAGCCCCGGGGGGGCGGGGCGGGGGGGCCTGGGCTGGGAACCACTGGGCTGGTGAAAGGGAAATATAACATGTGACCACAATATGATCATGTTTATTTCCCCTTTGATTGATCATGATTGAATCTCATACAATGTGACCTTGATCATGCTGTTTCCTTTACTACTGAATGAATCTTGGCCTGGTTGCTTTAACTAAGGCCTTGTTGTTTTCATGTGATCAAAAGATCCCCACCTTTGACTTTGTAACAACCCCAACCAGAGTGGGAGGGGTTAGCCAAATGTATAAAGACAAGGAACTGTTTCCCATCAGGGTGCATATTACAAACTAAACTTTGTGGTATGCACCATGCTTGAGCATTAAAGGTGACAATACTGTGAGAGAAATTTGTGTCTCGTTTCCTCGCTGGTAGAGTGGGATTGTAGAAATTGCCACGACACTGGGAACCACTGGACTGGGAACCACTGGACTGGGAACCACTGGGCTGAACCACCAGACTGTTCTGTAAATACATACATGCTGCTTATTTATAGGAGTTATAGAGAAACACATTTGTTTGTGTCTACCTCCGATGTCATAATGCTTTTAGCTCCGATTTTGGGCTCCACCTTCTCCTGAGAACCACATCTGGCTCTCGTGCTTAATGTTCGACTGTGTTTTGCTCCGTCAACATAAAGAATGATGACCAGTGTCCTCACAGGAGTCAGCAGCTGCTCACAACACCTGTAAAGAAGAAGAAATGCAGAATAAGTCTCAGAAGATCCAGAGTCAAATGTGTCCTCTACTGTATTATCATAAAAATGCAGAATTTAGATAAAAACCTGGTGATTTAGAAGTGACTGGGGAAAAGCACGACAGCGTGTTTGAGTCTGATGAGTTTGTTTCGACCTCAGCGCCTCTCAAAGCGTCGGGGGTGGGGGGGGGAGCGTCGGGTTGTGTAGCGGCCCGTATCAGCTGGGTTTTTTTCAACCTGGAGGAAAGTACCTAAATGTTCCTGTCATTTAAAAAAGTGTTGATCTGCTCTGACCTGGGTTTGGCAGATAAATTTGACTGACGGATGAAGCCGAGGCGGCTGCAGCTGTGCTCGGGTTAGCTGCTGTTATCGGAGGTGTGTCTCTTCCTGTGAGCGAAAAGAATAAAACGAGACGGAACCGAGCAACAAACAAAGAGTTTATAATTATAAAAGTATATAAAAAAAAAGCCTCTCTGTATTTAGCTTAGTGTTGCTAACTGCTTGTTGCCCCAGTGGCACGTCCGCTACCTTTGCTTGTGAGGAAATCTGGGTCTTGCAATTGGGAAACGTTGAACTTCCCACAATACTTTACTTCCTGCAGTAAATTCCCCTGACCCTAACCCGACCTCGAGCCGGGTATCAGCAGTAAACTTTTACACAGATTCCCAAATCGCTGGAAAACATTCATCTCTCACCCTGAAGGGTTAAAGACGCTTCACACAGGAGACTTATCATATGAATCGTTCATTTCATATGCTCATATTTAGCTTGTCTGGGTGTTTCCCCTTTTCCTTCAATGTGTCACTGCTGTTTTTGCACATTCAAAAGTTCCACTTGGTGCTAAAAGCTGAAGTCTGCAGCACAGAGAGGCCTTGTTCCTGTGCCTGCTGGTTTGTTCCGTAGAGCGACATTTCATTTAGGTGTCAAACGGCCGGTTTGACTCATATCGATACAGAACAGCTGATCGAGCAGCGTCTCACTGGAACTCTTTGGAGGCTTCGGTGGAAACAAAGTTCAATCTCATGTTTTGCTGAAGCGCCTTGTGGTTTAGGGTTAGGGTTAGTCAATTATATGTAGACTCCGCCCACGCAGGTGCCGACGACAGGACGTACGCATGTAGACAAAATTCTTTAGTCCCTCAATTACAATGTGAAATCAAAACAAACAGATCAAACTAAACTGTGGAACAAACACGTGAAGCCGGGTTCAGAGCCTCAGGTTTGAAAACGTCCTCAGTGGCTTTCAGTGTAAAACAGCAAGGCTATTTTAAGTGATGTGATTTTGTTCTGTAATCACTTATAATGAACCGGCTCTTAATCTCGTCAGTGTCTTCCTGAAACATCTTAAACTGTGCAGGTAATCATTTTAATTCCTGTGTAAGCACCTGGAGACACGAGGTTCTTTCTCACTGTGATTAATCAGGGTTTGGAAGTGCGTCACCGCCAGCTGAGGCCGGATCAGGCTCTGATCAGCCGGGTGACAACATGTGCTCACATCATCAGATTCCACAACAAGCTAAAGACCACTTGTGTGAATTATCGGCCGTCATCTGTTCCTCAAACCTATATTTAGAGAAGGGGATTCGCTGACAGAGGCAAACACCTGATGCCAGGAACAGGCCACACAGTCATTTTGGGTTTGAAGATGGTCATTGCGTCAGATTTGGTGATGTCGGACGCTGTGGACCAATCACAGCTTGTGATTCAGGAGATCAGATGAGACAGCAACACGTCAGCAAAATGTCCTTTTTACTGTTTACAGCTTGTGAATAATCACTGTGCTGAATATCCTGAAACAATCGTGTGTGTGAGTCACGAGTTCTGTCTCTTACTGACGAGTGCTTTTGGCCTAACATAATCTTTTCTTATTGGGGAAATTATGAAATTCTCCTGAGTTGGATGGGCCCAATGTTTTCTTTTCAAGAGTTGAGAACACAATCATCCTCACTGCTCCACTTTATTTTATCTCCTACCGCAACAAATTGATTAGTAAAACACATCAGCCTCAGTGTGTGAGGATATTTATTGGATGATATAAAACACAGACCTGATGTACAAAGACCTTTAGTGGCATCTACCAGAAGCAGTCTGGGTTTTGTTTGCTTCAGTTCTTCTGCACGAGCAACGAGACGTATTCACCAGTGTGTCTGCTGCACTGGTTGAACTGGGATCTGCAGGAAGCTCCACCTGAGCTGCAGCCGAGCTCGGACACACCCGTCAGTGCCAGCGCTGGGAGACCATCTCAAACACAACCACACCAAGGGCAATTTGGCAGAGGAGCAATCTGAGTGCAAAGGCTGTAGATAGGAGAGCAGGTTAAACAGTGGCGTGGTGATCTCTGTGCTGAGTGCACACCCAGGGAGCAGCCGAGAGCTAAAGGTCGCTGCGTCCAACCCGGATGTTTTCAAGCCGGATCAGCACGATGCCGAGTATCAGCCTGATTGCACCAAACACAGAAGGTGCCAATAATTCAGATAAAAACACACCTAACCTCTTATCAATCTGGAGTTTGATTCATTATCGTGTTATCTGAATTAAAAACAAACTCTTAGATGGAGCCAAGCCTCAAATACTGGATTGTGTGTTTATTAAACACCTCTGATAAGAGTCCTGTCTCACAATGTAAAGAAAGTGACGAAGAAACACTTGATCCGCACCTTCGTCCAAAACCGCTGCCAGATGTGTCACCGTTCATCGTCTTTTGACACCACATCTGAATCCATTAGATTCAGATTTTTGTTTGGATCTTTTGGTTTGTTATTGTTTTTAGTCTGCATCAAGCTCCATTACTTATTCAGTGAAAAGCTCTATGTTCTATTATTATTAATTTAATTCTTGAATGTACAACATCCGGTACTTAAATTTCACATTGCACAAATTAATGTTTTGTTTTTGTTTAAATCATCTGGATATATTGGGATTTATTCAATGACCTCAAGTTTGGCAAACAACAAATTTCAAAACTCAAACAGTCCGTTTAGTTTCTTTGAAAAAAATCTACATTTTCCTTCTTTGGTTTCTATCTGAGCTGGTAAACATCAGTTTCCCATCAGAGCGACTGGTTTCACGAACCGTGCCTTTAATTTCTCATGTGTGTAGGTGGACGTCTCATGTATGAAACTCTTTGTTCTCATGGATGTTTCTTTACAAATGTAAATCTGGTTTTATCCTGACTTTAACACCATCCGCCGTGTTGTACACTTCTTACAAACACTCTCCTCCTTTAAATCCCTCCCTACGTCTTTAAGCCAAGATTCTGCAATCGCCCAAAAGCCTCTTTTTTTGTTTTTGTGTGTGTGTGTGTGTATGTGTGTGTGTGTGTCTGTGTGTCTGTGTGTGTGTGTTGCCTCGAATTCTTTCAATAGGACGTGCAGCCTGTGGGCGGGTGTGTTTTCTTTCTCTCTCTGCAGTTGTTGAATGTCTCCAGGGAGTCGGCTGGATTATTGAGGGGATTTCTGTTGGATTTCAGGGAAATAAAGACAACTGTTTTTCCTTTTCTCCCTGAACTCTCATATATTGCATCAACCAATCACAGCCCGCAGACCTGACGTAGCCTTAAGTGCTGTTTACATGCATTTTTAACAGTAGACCTCTCCGGCTATAAGCTGCGTATTATAGAGGGTTGCGTCATGGAAGTGGAACCAGAATGTCAGCGAGGAGGGAATAAGCCTTTTAAAACAGCACTGGCCTACTTTGTTATCTCAATGAGAGTGTGTCACACAATGTACACGACATGTTGTGTCACACAATGTACACGACATGTTGTGTGTGGTGAGGTCGTCTATAGGAGGCAGAGGCTGCTTCCAGGCCGATGGAGGAACTTTGAGAGATTCACTGCAGCTGTTTAAAGGACAAGGGGATAAAAAAAAGAACTGGTAAAAGTAGAGCAGGTTAAAAAAAGAATCAAAACGTCTCTTTGTGAAGTACGATGGTACTTTGAGCTAAATGCTAACATGCTAATTCAATGTTTACCATGATCCCAATCTGAGTTCAACATGTCAGAATGCTAACATTTACTAATCAGTACTCAATCATAGACTATAAATGAAGATGGATGACAGGTCCATGTTTTTTTTTGCATAAATGAAGCCAAACATATCTTGCGCTTTATAATAATAATAATTTGGAGCAAACATGGAGGAGGCGGGGTTTATGACCTGTACTGCAACCAGCCACCAGGGGGCGATCAAGACGCTTTGGCTTCACTTTTGTGCAGCTATCATTTTGTCCATCTTTAGATGCAGTCTATGGGGGATGGGATCAGGGTTCTATCAGATATATCTCTTCATTAGACAAACTTATGAAGGGATCAATCTATTTTTGAAATAGATTAGACAGATAGATAGATATTAATAAAGATAGGTAGATAGATAGATAGATAGATAGATAGATAGATAGATAGATAGATAGATAGATAGATAGATAGATAGATAGATAGATAGATAGATAGATAGATAGATAGATAGATAGATAGATAGATAGATAGATAGATAGATAGATAGATAGATAGATAGATAGATAGATAGATAGATAGATAGATAGATAGATAGATAGATAGATAGATAGATAGATAGATAGATAGATAGATAGATAGATAGATAGATAGATAGATAGATAGATAGATAGATAGATAGATAGATAGATAGATAGATAGATAGATGGATGGATGGATGGATAAACTTTAATGTTCCCACAATGAGTAAAAACTGTGGAGAGGAAACCGTTGTTGACAGGAGGAGTGGGCGGACGTCTGCCTCGACCAGTTTGGATGATGGGGGAGAAAAGAGGCGAGAGATTTATTAAAACATACATAATCAGTTTTTCCAGACACGATGTGCAGGAAAAAAACGTCTGCAGGACATTTTGAGGGTAAAAATTCTGCATCCACAGCTCGACAGCCGCTGTTTTTCAGAGCGTGGTGTTGTTCACGCTTCATCTCTCTGTGTGTGTGTCTGCAGGGAGGCGGCGTGCTGAGGTGCAGCTTGTTTGGACGCCGCCTCACATTCCTGCTAAACGCTGCATCAGGAGTCGGGAACATTTTGTTTTGAAATGTTGCGCAGAGGCAGAGTCTTGCATTGGACTGAAATAACTTTGAAAAAAGCACATGTCTGGACATGCTGTTCCTGTCGTAAGGGTTGGACGTCATCCAACCAGACGTGACTGGGCTCCACAATAACAGGGAGGTGGAAAGAGGTGGAGGAGGTGAGACGTTCAGCTCCGAGACGGACTGATGACACAACACAGCTACGTGCAGCAGCAGCATCTTCATACAGAACAAACAGCTCTGCACATGTTGGTCAGCTGAACCTGCGCAGGCCGGTGTTTACTTACACTGCAGAAAGTATCAGGGCCTTTCTGTTTTGTAATTTCTCTTGGTTTGTACATTGAGTACATTTTAAAAAACTGACTTCCCTCAGGAGAAAGATGTTTTCATGACGGAGTTCGAATCGATCCAATATAAAAACAGAAAGATGTTTATGCCTTATTTAAAATGCAACCCCCCCATCCTTGTGTAATCCTCAGAAATCCTCCAGGCCTCTGCTGAGAAGCTGCCTCACGTCTGTGGACTGGTTCTTCAGGATGTCACTGGACTGGTCATACTGGGCGAGGGAATGGTGTCTCACTGCATTTAAATTCTTGAGAACATTGTGTCCAAGATGAAAGATGTTTGATCCGCTGATGAAACATGACACACCCACAAGACTCTGGTTGAGTCAAAAGACGCTCTGCTTTAATTTGACGGTTGTTGGGTGTCACTACAGATGACTCGCCACTGACTGTGTAACTTGTTTCAATCACGTCTGTAAAGTTTGATCTGATGAACTTTAATCTGCTTCTTTTTCTATGTAGCTTCCGCCACCTGGAGTTTCGTGAGCATTTTTGATATCATCAACAACTTGAACTTGATCGTAGAACATTAACCCGTTGAACCTGTTGTTTATTATTGCTTAATTATCAGCCAGCCTCTTTTATTGTTTAATTTTCGGTTCCCTCCACACTCTCTCTCTCTCTCTCTCTCTCTCTCTCTCTTTCCTTCTTTATCTTGATCAGCAAGTTTTATCTCCCCTGGAATTTACTATGAAAAGTACCTTTCACTTCATTTACTATAAACAAGTCATTTATTTTACAAACGGGGAATGAGATCAACACTACGGGACTTTCAGAGTTTTTTATTTTCAGTTTCTGTTTTCAGGTAATTTATATTTTGTAAAATGGACTAAAGAAACAGAAATCCCATAAGACAAAGTGGATTCATGTTAATGAGATACCTATTAATTATTAAACTTCTTTTTAAAAATTATCTCTCAAAACCTACTTTTACCGATTGTCTTCTTCATGACTGTTGTTTGAACAAATATTTATTTTTATCCTTTTCTTTATTTTATCTGCTGTCTTTTGTTCTAGATTTTGTATTAAATAATTTTTTTAAGTATCTGGGAATTCAAATACCTAAGGACATTTCAAAAATATATGATAGCAATTATGGCCCCTGCAACAGAGACTGCCTGGATAGATACTGTAACTGATATTCAGAATATGGAGAGAAAGTTTTTTTTGCTGAATCTACGCTTTGACAAATATTTGCAATATTGGGAAAAATGGATTGTGTTTGTGACCTCACAGGATCATCACTGATCTGATACTGTGTGAATTGACATTAATCTTCATCAGTGTACCATCAGTATATTTTTTGTTTTTTGTTTTTTTTTGTTCGTTTTATGTATGTAGGTTCATTGTATCTATGTTTCTTTAAAAATAAATTATAAAATTTTAATCTGTCGTCTCTGTGAAGCATTTTTTGAACGTCTGTTTTGACAGGTCCTATCAATAAGGTTATTATTATTATTATGACTAGTATGACCATGCAGAGTTCTCCTGAAGAGAAACAATCAATAGAGGTCATTCTTATTTTATCTCTCTGTGATTTCCATAGACGTTAAGTCCTGATAGAAGCAGGGAAATGAATATTTTTGTGTTTTCATTAGAGGTTCCAGACCAATGAGCACAAACATTTCCTCATAGCACAAACAGGTTCAGGGATCAACCCTCAGAGTCCAACCCTCGACAATCAGGTACGAACAGGTGGACACAGATGAAACCAATAAAAGACGCTGGCCAGTGAGTGCAGCAAACTATAAACATACTGAGAGGATCAGCGTCAAAGAGAAAGTGAAATAATGATGAGTGAATCAAAACAAGAACTAATCAAATGCAATACTGAGATCTGCTCTATGTGGCTTAGTTCTATGTCTATGTTCTTAATTGCTCCTGATTGTTTTGACCTGGTTCATCCTGGTTGGACGAGGCTGATCAGTTTCTGCTCTGAAGGCTCCGGCTCCTCCCATCAATGTGACTGGTTATTATGTTCCACTGTCATTTCTGCATGCAAGCTAAAAAACAATGATTGTTGAGGCACTGGTGAGGGGGATGGGGGGAAGGGGGGGGGGGGGGGTTGTTTTTCCTTTTTCCCTCAGAGCAAAACGTTCAAGTCCAGTTCAAGTTCATAAACTTCTAACAACGTCTGCGAGTCCCAAACCTCTCTCCTGGTGTTAGACGCTGATCTGTTGCATGTTACAGATCTTTAAAACCACATACGTGTCCTCCTCTGTCCCTGCCCCCCCCCGTCCTCCCGTCTTCCCTCCCCCCCGAGCGCCGGCCCGGGCCCTGTGTGTGTGTGTGTGTGGCATGTGGTTTGGATTCCTGCCCGAGGACCCTTCAGTGTGGGAGAACAAGGCCCCCCACTGTGCTCTGTTTTCCACATTCCTCGGCCCTGACATCAGCTCGGCTGCAGGAAGGACGCCAAGCGGCTGTGTGCGGGAAGAGGCCCACCCCCTACCCCCCCCCCCCCCCCCTGACCCCAGCAGTCTGGCTGGCGGACCCCGGGCCGAGCGGGTGGGGGGGGACCCAAGCCACCTCTGACAGCAGAAGCCCCCACTACAATGCAATCAAAGGCATGCTTTACATACCACATGTTGTTTTGCCGTATAAATTAGATTGAGATGCCCAGCTATCGTTAAGATGGATTACCCCCCCCCCACCATACACACACACACACACACATAGAAGGGCGATATGGAAATTTAGGTCACATGCTGAATGTAAATATTATGGTTTGCAAAAATGCAGCGTGAAGGCAGCAGAGGACTGATGGCTTGTTTAGAGTCTGAGGCAAACTGAACACACTCTGTTGTGTGTCTCTGTGAATGTGTGAGTCTGTGTGAGTTCATATCAAGATTTATGTGAATTTATTTTTGTAAAATGATTAAGTCTGTAAACGTGAGTGGTGTTTACCTCAATCTATACTTTGAGTTGTTTTTTTTCTCTCTCTTTGGGTGGGGGGAATTATTTACTTTATTTATTTAATTAGTTTTATTTCATCTATGTGTGTATTTTTTTAAATTTTGGTATGTCATTTTCTGTAATGTTTAATGCAGAGTTCTCTGTATGCTCTGCATGTTCTCTTGCATTGTGAAAATGTTTGGAAAAATAAAATATTCCCCCCAAAAAATCTATACTTTGAGTAAATAAAAACAAAGATTCTATTACCAAAACAATGCTAATAGGCCGCAACCGTGCTAGCTTCTATGAAATGCTGCACTCGGGTTTTGAGCTAAATGCTAACATCGCTCGTGATGAATATGCTAACATGTTGTAGTTTAGCAGTTATAATGTCAGTAGTGTTTTGAGCTAAATGCTAACATGAACAGGCTAACATGGTGACAATGCTAATGCTACGTCGCAAAAAACTCAGATGTTGGATATTCCAACTTAAAATGTCCGACTTCCATCAGGAACCTTCGCCAATTTAATTCACTCACTGAACTCTACGTGGTCTCACACGATGGAACCTGATGTTTAAATCATGAGTGTGGTTACCTGAGAGCGGGGGGGTCAGGGAGCAGCAACGCTACTGAAACCAACACCACACGTGTGAGAAGAGAACAAGTTATAACAAACTATGAATCATATTCTAGCATATATATTCTATATATTCTAAACTAGACTTTTGAAGTTTCTATATTTTTCCTTGAACTTTTTCCTTATAAGGTCATTTGTGTTCACTTAAACTGGCTTCATGTCAGCGTTTCCAAATTTGGACAAAGACAGTTTGGGAGTTGGATGATTGAAGATTAGTCAGAACTCAGATCAACCGGGACCTGAATGCACCGTGGGCTCGTTCCTGATCTCACTCAACAGATCCTTTACTTTTACCAACAGTCACCACGAGTAACGTTCTGCAAAAAGTCAACTTAAAATACCTTCTTCATATTCTCCTGTAAGTTTTGGACATAAACCCGAAAGCTTTGTCGGTTCCCCTTCTGTTTTTCATCCTGAATGTTTTCCACATGCAGTCATCTGATGAGGTGTCCTGGCTCGTGGCCATGTGTTCACCTCCAGACGCAGCCTGCTCTCAGGTTTCCCATAAGGAGAAGGCAAGACCCAGTGTGTGTGTGTGTGTGTGTGTGTGTGTCTGCGTGGGAGGCCGAGGGGGTTGGCGTGGGGGGGGGGGACCGAGGGCCGCACAGAGAGGAGGCGTGGAAGCGTGGGAGGAGGAGACATCAAAGCCGAGGGGAAATGGGCTCCCCTCGTTCAGACAAAAGCCGGCCGAGGGGTTCAAGTGAAACGTGATCTGCCGTGTGACCGTGAACGCCTCGCCCCCCCGCCCCCCCAGTCTGGCTCCATTCAGCTTTTCACCCATTCAACTTTATCAGGCCCCCATCGCCACGACGACAGACACATGGAGCAAACTTCTGTCGTGTGGTTTGCGAGTTTGTTATGGAATTTGTTTCTATGTTGTGTTTCTCTATGATGTGGTTTTTGGTTGTTGAGTCTGTTGTGCGTTCAGTCGAGTCCGTGCAAACCTCTGAGGGAACAAAGTCCTGGAGAGCTCAAAATAGAGGAAACCATCAAGTTCTATTTCAGGTCCTGATCTGAGGCTGCAACCGAGAATTATCTTTAATAATTATTTATGAATGAGTCAAATGTGTGAAACAGTGAAAGATGCTCGTGGATGTTCCCTGAATGTTTCAGACATCTCAAGGCCTCTGAAGGTGCTCTGCCACCCGACTCATGACTTATGGTCGCTATGGTGACATTTATTTGCTCAGTTATGTGGTTTTAAGATTTAAAAAAACAAATTTAAAACAATAAACTTAAACAACTATTATCCAAACACTGTCAAGAACTGTTTGCTTCTCCCTGAGTCGTCATCAGCAGCACCAGTGATGATTGTCGTGAACTCAAATAACCCGACGCCAACCGGGCATCACAACACACCAGCTACCGCCGCGCCGCTGGAATCCAAAACAGAATATTCAAGATTCAAGATTCAAGATTCAAGATTCAAGATTCAAGATTCAAGATTCAAGATTCAAGATTCAAGATTCAAGATTTTTATTATCAAATGCACAACAATAACATTAAACAGTCGCTTGCAATGAAATGCTTGAGTCACAGGCTCCTTTCTAGCAATGCTCAATAATTACAACCAAAACAATAAAATAGAAATAGTATAAAATAGAATAATATAGAATAACAAAAATTTAAAAAATTAACTATATATGGCTCATGACGGCAATTTGGTATAAATTACATAGAGAATTATTTCCAAAGAAAAAAAAAGATACAGACAAACATCACCTAAACAATAACAGCATAAAAAATAAAATATCAGAAGTTAAAATAAATGAATAGATAAATAGTTCCCTTGTCAGATTGGCAGGCGAAGTTCAAATAACTTTTTGTTTGACTGACGAACCTCAAATGTTACGTTCACTGTTCACTTTGCCTTTTTTGCTTGAAAAAAATATGCACCAAATTGTTGTCCTTTCGATAAATTGATGAATTTATTAATCTTTTCAGCTCCAGAGTAATTGATGGATATGTTGGGTAATATTAAAAATTCTCTGGACGTTTCTGCAGCACTGTCCCTCTGTACTTTATTCTCTTCATTTATGCTCAGTGTTGACTCTGGATTATCTGTGCTTAGTTAAACATCCTCTGCTCGTATCTGATCCAACCAACCAGCTGCTGTGTTAATAGCTGCACTTTGCTAAAACAGCTGATTGACAAAATAAAAGTTCTGCCTTGTTATTTCACTGTGTGACATCATTCACAGCTGACTCAGCTTTAAACAACAGGCTCCTCAGCTGCATTACACAACCCATGTGACCGAGTGAAGCATCATCGAGGTGAGAAGATGAAGATTTGTCTCAACTTGTCTGAACGACTCTTCTCATCTGATTCTCACGAGCTGCGACTGACGACCTTGTTCCTGATCCACTGATGTGTGAACCTACTTTACTGGATCTTGAGAAACACAAACATGTTTTACTCATCACTGAATGTCGGGAAGCTCAGTTGTTGTTTTCCACTTCGAAAACAGCCTGGAGGCAAAATGCAGAGTTTTTATTTTCACACAATGTTTAACTTGTTTTTATTTTTGAAATCTCATCTTTTATGACCTTTTGTGGTTTTATGACCTTTCATGGTTTTCGTCCTCTGACATTTCACTTGATCAAAGTGACCTTCAGTTTGTACTCGTGTCATTTAAACGGTGCAAGTTACTTGTTAAAAAGGACAGTACCACAATCCCCCCCCACACCACAACTCTCGATACCAGAGCAGTTCACCAGCAGCAAAGAGGCGTTGGACAAATAGGAATTCACACGTATTTCGTCAAAAGCAGAATGAACAGATCTTCACTTTTCGAGGAAGGTGTCGTATCATAATGGTTCATCTGACCAATCAGCACATTAGCAGAGCGTTAGCATGATACACACAAAATCCTCCCTGCAAGAAAAACAACTAGGCCTTTTGTATTTTTCATTGCCAATCCTATTCATAATAAATACACAATTTGTTGAAAGTGAAATAATATACTTAATAATAATCTACTTTGTATTGACTGATTTAACATTGAAAAACAAATTATCTCCTTATAACGTCAACAAAATCAAGTGGATCTGGAGTTTAAATCGTTTTGTGGACTGTAAAGATATGAAGAGTGTATATTCATAACTAGGGTAATGAAAACTGACCCTGAAGATCAACTTCAAAAGCAGTTTTTTTTACACTCATACTAAACAGTGTTCCGGTCGGAGGGAGTCTTCTCTACCTCATGGTTTATGGCGGATATATATATAACAATAAACTAACCTTATCAGCTAATAAATGCATAAACATGACTTTGTATGTTGGAGTGAACCAATGTCCACATGCCCAAGAAAGGAAAGGAAGTGAGTAATAAAGGGATCAGCTCTGCTTTTACAATTTAACATTGCTGACGTATTCATGACATGTTCCAAACTCAATCAGTATAAATCTGTTATGATGTGAAACATGATCATTCTGCATTTACTCTACTGTCACTTCAAGAGTTTGTATATAACTTATCTATTCTATCTTAACCCTGTAGAGTCTTCCGGTTAATATATAAGTCTAATATACTCAATCATTTTATTTGTCCAAAATACTTTTGAATTATTTAGGAGACGTATCAACACACGATGAAATCTGTAGTTAACGTTCTTTATATCAGGATTAGTGACATTCCCGGTGTATCGTGACATCCTTACTGCGGACTGTAAAACCAAAACAATTAGCTTGAAGATGCTGAATTGCTATTGATTGTCATAATTATCAGCGGGTGTCCCCTCTCACACCACACAAGATAATTTGATCCATCCTCAATGTAAAGATTTTGAATGGAGCAGCTTTAATTCAAACGTACAATACGTATCTTTGGCCACTAGGGGTCTCCCGATCAAAGTTGTTGTCGTCACCGCTAATACCGATAAAAATCGACTCCACGTATCTCAGGCTTGACTCACGGATGGCTTAAAGCATTACATTTTTATTCATGTTATGCAGAAAAGTGCAATAAAATAATTAAGATCCTTTTATCAGTGACTGATGCAGTGGAAGGGTGAAACAGCTAATTGGCTAATTGGCTAGCAACGTGTTTTACGTTTGTTGTGCGAAGTCACAGCAGAGACGCACAAAGTCTCCGGTGCAACAGATCAATCAATCATCAATCAATCCAATTTTATTTGTATAGCCCATATTCACAACACACACATCAACTTTAATGATCAGGCTGGAGATGACTCAGGGTTTGTTGGACACGTTTTGGAACTTGTAAGAACACAAGTCAACAACACGTGTAACATATGTGTCGTCACTTTAATATTTAAAGGTCCGAACACGTCTTCCACTAGGGGACTCATTTAACCTGTAATAGACCTCTGACCTGCCGAGGCCACACCTCCTTCTGATACACTATCAGCTGACACACGCTGGGATCATTTAAATGTGTTTGTCTATAACGTGACTAACATGTGAACACATCAGTTCAACCTTCACCTCCTTACACAGATGACTGTGCAGCAGTGAAGCCTGATTGTGTCACGAGAGGTAACACAGGACACGCAGCGCTCCGTGGAGCAGGCTGGGCCCGGCGCTGTGGTCAAACGGAGGAATGTTCCTGTGGTTTGTTTGATATTCTCTCGGTGTTTGATGCCAGAACATTACGAATGCAGAGTGAAGCCAGCGGAGGACCGGGCCTGTGTTTGCTGTCAAACACAGGCTAATGTACGCCTGAAGTCCTGCTGGGATCACAGACACACACACAGACACACATAAACACACACACGCACACACACGCACACACACGCACACACACGCACACACACACACACACACACACACACACAGTTGGAGAACAGCTTGTGAAACAAAACCCTTTTGTCTGCTGGCTTCTCGTTTCCTCCTTCGACCTCTAGTGGTTAACAAAGAAAAAAAAAAAACCACACGATGACGAGTTTATAAGAAATTCCAGCCATGTGTTTCCCCATTTCAGTAAAGGAGGAAGCAGGTTGCACTCCGGGTTTCTGGTGTGAAGGCGTCAGGGACAGGAAACTAGGCCCCTATGGGTGGGCGGGTGGGGGGGGGGGGGACGGGGACAGGAGATTGACAGGAGAGAACTGTAGATTTACCTGTGGTAAGTTATTATCGTTTATTAAAAGCAGAGGGAGAGAAGGAACAGAGGTTTGTTTGAACAGGAGGGGAGAACCCCACGGACTTCCTGCTTCCGCCTCCTCCCCCCCCCCCCCCCGCTCAGTAGGGACGCACAACTTTACAACGCACATGGAAATACGACAAAGTCAAACCGTGTAATCAAGTAAAAATAGAGTCACCGTCATCTAAAAGTACAAAGTACAAATACATTAATAGAATAAAAAGAATAGATAATAATATACCATTCATTTTCTGCTAATGAAACATGAGACATTCAACAGTTTCATTTTACATAAAAGCACGTTCAGATTTATAATTTTTTTTAAAACAACCGGAGTTGAGCCAGTGTTTTTACAATAGTGACAAAATATCTAAAAGAATAATGAAGATTGAAGCAAAATGTATATATAAAGAAATAGAGAAAAGGAAATAAAATACGTTAGGAGACTGAATGCAAACGTAAATATTAGACAGAGGACGTCGGTACAGAATCATAACTTTACTGACTTTTATATTTTGATAAGTTTTGGTCAGTTTCTCGAAGTCTTGAGACGTTTTCAGACATGAACTCAGGAGAAGGTCCAGACTTCCTCTGGACTTTGTATTTGGCTCATGAAGAACACAAGATGGATGTGTTCTTCTCGTGAATCCTCTGGACGATCTCCTGCTGGGTTTACACATCTGATCATTCGGAAGAAGATAGAAACTATAAAACAGGAAGTGCTGCTCTGTCTCCTCCACACATTGTCCTGTTTGCATTGGACAGAAACCTTTGACACATCTCAGTGGATCCTCGTGTTTATCGGCTTCTCGCCGGTTGTTTCTGAATCTGAAGTTTGATAAACTCTGCTCAGACGCCTTCAGCCTCTTGGGTTTTTCTGTGGTTTTATGCAGATTCTGTCACTTCTGTGCTGAGCCTCTCGTTTGTTTCATCTTTCCATCTGTCGCTCTCGGTCTCGCTCTGTCTCTTTTTCGATCTCACTCACTGTTTCTGTCTCTACCCATGAAGCTGTCATGCGTGTGTCATTAAATGGAATCACCCACACACTCACACACACCCACACATCCAAACACACTCACACAATTAGCAAGAAAATTCCATTGGTCTAAAGGTTCTCTAGTGGAAATTTTGTACTCTGTTCTATTTTGGATCGATTGTAAAACTCAAAGTAAAAATAACATTGAAATTGAGAGTAGTAGGAAACCTGGACCTTGAGGGGATCATCACATTTCTTTCATCATTACAACGCTGCTATAAAACAATGTGGATTTTAATAACACAGTAAAGTAATTGTAGATCTCACAAAACGTTTTGTTCTGAAACCAGTCGGAGTCAGAGACAGTGACTCATGTGACGAGACGCAGCATCAATTAACCTTCTTGTTTTCAATGGTTGTCAAGGTTTCAAAGTTTGAACACATTCAAAATAAGCTGAAATACATGGAAACGAATATAAAAAACAGGAATAATTACAATACATGTATCTATAAAGCTCAAAATACGACACGTGGTAGATTGAAGCAGGGCAACCTGTGGCAAATAATATAACTAGAATTCAGTAAAATGCAAATCGATTCCAGAGTCTCTGAGCTCTTATTACAAAATGTGATTTAGTCTTTAGCTTAAAAGAGTTCAGTTTAATAAAGGTTTTCTACTCGGAGACAGTGACTCGCACTACAAGACTTTTCTTTGGATTATATTCAAGATTTTAAAGTTTATGCAGATTCACAGATATGAATCTGAGGGGATGCCCCTGTTGTGATGTGGTTTGTAAATTTAGCCTCTTTCTTGTGAATTTTCTGATGCAGGTGATGCTCTGATAAACTTTCACCAGAAATAAATCATTTGAAAGGTCAGGTCAAACACAGACAGTCTGACCTCATTGTCAGCAGATCAAATTAACACCATTAATTCAGTATGAAAAAGGGCTTTATGGGTTCGATCCAGTTCCTTTATTAAACTAATGGGTGAAACTCAAACTCACATACGATGTTTGGTGCGGTGCCACCAAACTGCATTCTTTTAGTCATAACATCCGCCCTGTGTCTTTGTCTCTTCATGTTTTGGTTGAGTTTCCCCTTTGGCAAAAATACCAGGCGGTTCCCACACAGGAGCTGCAGGTGCTGCAGATCATATCAAGACCCTGAGAAGAAGCAGAATGTGCAGATTGGCAAAAACAGACAGACGAGCACAAGAGGCCTGTGTTGATTAAACATTAGGAGAGGGGCGAGCAGCATGAGAACTCCGGTGCTTCTCACTTCACACTTGGATTATGTGTGATGAGCAAATCGAAAATGACTGAATGCAAGACACACCTTTCTTTCTTATTGTCATGCCTAGGAACAGCGAGGGCGTGAAAGCGGTCGGGCGTCATTCCGACCTGGAATGTGTGAGACAGGTTGGGCCATGTTCTACAGGTGAATAGAATCTTGTGTTTTGTAATGATCTCCAGGACTTCGTCAGGACATGAAACACATGAGCACTGAAAGCCTTTAATCAATATGTGTTTGTTATCTGATGCTGAGAACAAGCTGAAGGGATTTTGTTGCAGAGAATCCAGCGTCACGTGATTTAATCATCAGTGGAATCAAGTTTTTAACAAATGGCTTTAGATGGATTCCTCCAGCAATGAGCTCACTCTGCTCCCTGCACGTCTTGTTGTTTCTCATGTGACCCAGATGATCCTGGAGGGTTCTGGAGGGTTCTGGTCCATATCTGCTCAGAGTTGATTCTTTCAGGGCAAAGAGTTTAGGAGAGCTTTAGAGAGACTGTGTGTACAGTGTCTATCTGCTGCCATCTAGTGGAAGCAGGAGGGAAGGACTGGGAAATGGAGACGTGAGACTGGTTTTCAGATTCCAAATGCAAAGTTCAGAAAGTAATTTTAACTTTTGGGGATTTTCAATCTGACAGAACAAGACGGTTTAGTTTCGTTGATCTACTTCATTTCAATGTAATCTCTCTTTCTCCCCCTTGAGTCATCTGTGAATTTCCTCTGTGGAGGATCATTTAAAGTGAATCAATAATATTCTCTTATCTTATCTACAAAATCTTATATTACCTGCCCCTTTCATCTCATTTTCACTTTGGATGTTTTGTATTGTCCTATAAATCATTAAGTTATCATTCTTCTTCTTCGTCTTCTTATAGACAGAACTACACGCCTGCCTCATGTAGTGTTTATTATCCTTCTGTGATCTTTGTCATTTGATATTCATTTCAGCAGGTTTTGCAGGTTTGTGGAGCAGGTGTATATTTCTGGCTTAACACAAAACAAATAATTATAATGAATAAAGGAACACGATGCTGAATAAACCCTGAAAACTCCAGGTTAACACCTCAGGGTTCAAAACAGGGAATTACAATTGAGGTTTGTTAAAGTTAAGTTTCCTTTCAGGAGGAATTAATTGTAAATGAGAAGAGAAACTGCTCAAACAGCATTTTGTAACTATTTTGCAGAACTGCCCAAAGTTAAAGGAAATACACCAGACAAGTGCAGAGTCAGGAATAAAGTTTAACGTTGAGTTAGTGTGAAAGTGGAAACCTGTCGATGCACATATCAAACAAAACAATGCGTTTGAATTTAAAAGTCAAATGGAAATGGAAAAGAGAACTTGAATTTCAGGATGTTCCAGGGAAATTAATGGGAATCTGAACAGAAACAAAAAGACGTGAAACTCCTGAAAGGGAAAAGAAAGCTTTAAATATACAGTTGAATTTTTAATAGTGTATTAATTGTGATAATGTTACAATTGATGATTGACTACATCAAGAAGTATTTTATATAAAGGTAAATATAATAAAATCATTGTGTGATCTGGAAAAACTTAAATCAGGGGATTCTGACTGAGATTGAGGCAGTGACATCATCACAATGTTATTTTTATAATGAGTAATGATTCCTTTATATATAAATTTAAGCACTTTCTGATGTTATTAAATACATTACTGCACCATATGATGTCATATCTGACTTTATAGTGATGCCATGATGACGTTGTTCCCTAGATATGATCGTAAAGCGTTAGCTTCAGGTCGTGACTATTGTCTCCTATATGACGATACCTCAAACAAAGTATTATTGATCTGTGCTTGATGTCATTTCATCACTTTCTTTATTCTTTAACATTGTGAGACGTTGACATTTTCACAGAAGTCATTGATCTTGATGAAAAGTGTCAGTAAAGTGTTTAGGGAACCGACTTATACGACACAAGTTCGACCTTCACCCAATCCCTCTTAGTTTGGTAAAAATATGCGTTGTTGGCACACAAACACACACACACACACACACACACACACACACACACACACACACACACACACACACACACACACACACACACACACACACACACACACACACACACACACACACACACACACTCACACACACAAACACACACACACACACACACACACACACACACACACACACACACACACACACACACACACACTCACACACACACACACACACACACACACGCACACACAGTTAAAAAAAACATTAGGTTTCAGGATCATTTTCAAGTCAAACCACTGGATGTCAGCATTTCTCTTTCCTTCAGAATGTATTCCCCTTTAATTGAATGACTGATGAACAGATGAGTTCATGCCCCACTTCTCTCTCTCTCTCTCCCTCCCCCTCTCTCTCTCTCTCCCCCTCTCTCTCTCTCTCCCCCACCCTCTCTCCCTCTCTCTGCAGCCAAAATAATAAAATGCTGACTTCTCAAAGTGCCGTCAGTATGCCTGTCTCAGCAGAGCAGCCCTGACGAGAGAGAGAGAGAGAGAGAGAGAGAGAGAGAGAGAGAGAGAGAGAGAGAGAGAGAGAGAGAGAGAAGGAGTTGGTGGGGGGGGGGGGTGCAGGTTTCTATCTGCAGCCTGTGCCTTGCCGAGGGGCTTCAGCACTGCACTTCTGTGAAGGTAAGTGTGAGGCTGCGTCCCTCCGGCTCTCTGCTTCTCTTTGTGTGTGTGTGTGTGTGTGTGTGGGGGGGGGGTGATCCCAACTTTAATCTTTGTCAGCCAGGGAGGAAGAGGAAGAGGAGGATGGGGGGGGGCTTGGGGTCGGGGGGGTCACTCCTGGTTGGGTGTGTGCAGCAGAACGAAGGTGAATCATCGTCCAGAGGTCAGATGTTGGTGTTCAGTGGATTTCATTCGGTTTCATCTGGAGCTGAAACTGTCGATGGCTGCAGATGGAGACCCCCCCCACACTGTGGCGTGTGGCGTGTGGGGGGGGGTCAAGCCGTCCAATAGCTGTCCATCGCCGGGCGGTTTGATTTGTCCCAGGGGGATGTGGAGATGTGGTCTCAGGGGCCTGTGCGGTCTGGAGACAGGAGGGCCCCCGGGTGGAGGAGGCCCCCGGGTGGAGGAGGCCCCCGGGTGGAGGAGGCCCCAGGGTGGAGGACCCATCAGCCTCTACTTGTGTCCCTGAATCAAATCGTCCTTGGGGGGTTTCTCAGATGAATGGTGGTGAGGGATGAGGAGCAGAGGAGCTCGCTGCTCGGATCTGACCTCAGAGTAAATTTAGCTCAGTTGCAGCATCAGGTGAAAAGGCGCCGAGGTCTTGGAGGAGAAACTTTTTCCACTTGTTGCTCGATTCCAAAAGTTTGATTCTGGAGCCAGGGTTTTGGAACTGGATTCTGGAAGGAGCAACCAGAGCCGGGGGGGTGGTGGGGGGGGTTTGCTGCTGGTTGACTTGTGAAGCTAAAATTAATCTGAGGGCTGGTTTTGGAATGTTGCACTCGGGCGGTAAGACGTGGAGACGCTGACCCGCGGCTGGTGACAAATCTCCTGAGCTGACGGTGGCAGCAACTTTAAATAAAATCCCCCCCCCCCCCGACCTGGCTTCTGGTAGAAAGAGACATTTTAAAAAAGTTTTACAGAACAAAAGTAATGACATTAGAGACTCAGGAGAGTTTATGAGAGTTTAACGTCTGTCACAGTGAAATCTAAAACCTTCTACAGGTCTTTAAACCTCCTGCTGCTCCTTCAGGAGAGGAACACGTGAATCATGGTTTTACTGAGTCTGTCATCAAGTTATCTATTATTATTTTTATTAACAAACTGAATCAAGAAGCTGCAGTTTGTGTTTCATTTGTATTTCTTTTATAGAGAGGAGGTCAGTGTTGGTCACGGCTGCTTTTCATGATGTTTATTTCTATGTTTAAGGTGGATTTGGATGAATTTCACTTCTTATTTACAGCTCTTTTATTCAATTTTTTGTATTTATTCAAAAATCATTAATTTACTCTCTCATTTAAAGACCTTACTTTTTTATTCTAATATTTTCAACTGTATTTTTTTTTTTACCATATTGTATTGATAGATAGATAGATAAATGTATAGATAGATAGATAGATAGATAGATAAATGTATAGATAGATAGATAGATAGATAGATAGATAGATAGATAGATAGATAGATAGATAGATAGATAGATAGATAGATAGATAGATAGATAGATAGATAGATAGATAGATAGATAGATAGATAGATAGATAGATAGATAGATAGATAGATAGATAGATAGATAGATAGATAGATAGATAGATAGATATAATGATAGATAGATAGATAGGTAGGTAGATAGATAGATAGACAGATAGATAGATAGATAGATAGATAGATAGATAGATAGATAGATAGATAGATAGATAGATAGATAGATAGATAGATAGATAGATAGATAGATAGATAGATAGATAGATAGATAGATGGATGGATGGATGGATGGATGGATGGATGGATGGATGGATGGATGGATGGATGGATGGATGGATAGATAGATAGATAGATAGATAGATAGATAGATAGATAGATAGATAGATAGATAGATAGATAGATAGATAGATAGATAGATAGATAGATAGATAGATAGATAGATAGATAGATAGATAGATAGATAGATAGATAGATAGATAGATAGATAGATAGATAGATAGATAGAAGTCGGTGCAAATAGTCAACAAAATTTAAATTGTTTATCAATAAATATGAAGATTAAGAGTCTTTTGACCTCATTGATGATTCCATGGATCACACAAACCTCCTGTTGATTGGCTGATGTATTGACGTCTGAGTGACGGACATATTGACGCATGTGTTTCCTGTTTTGATTCGAGCTCCACCCAGTTCCATTGACTCACAGGTCAGAGGTCACCTTGGTGCAGCCTCGTCCACAGGGATGTGCTCACTGACCCTGAGTCTGTGACTTTATAGATTCTGTTTAATCAAACACTCAGAGTCGTCCACCTTGTGGATTGGACGTCATCGTGTTTGGTTCTCAGTGTTTCATCAACAAGTGATCCCAGTAATATTCGATCACCACAAACACACACAGTGTTGTTCTGTTGTTGTGTTGTATTAGATCTGCTCTGGTTGAATGTCCAGTCCACTTTACTCCCTGTAACACACACACTCAGCAGGTGAAGTGAATCCAGACTTCAGGTGTTAATCCCACAGATCTGGAGTCACATGGAAACATCCAAATATGAGATTTTTAAATTACCACCAGGTGGATCCGTAGAAACTTTATCTGTCTCTAACTCTTTGGGAAACGACAACACAGGAAGGCGTCATTTCAGACACAAGTTTGAATGATCTCAGTTAAGTTTGTTGTGTTTTCATGTGCGTTTGTTTGTCTGTAATTGAACAGAACGACACAAAAACTGCTGAACAGATTTGTTTGAATCTTGGTGGAAGGATTTCAGGACAGAACTGAGCTCTACGTCATGTTCCTTCCTGTGGCCTTCAGGTTGTAATTAGAACATTTGTCTCAGGAGAAATTAAAAACATTTCATCACTGTCGGGCTCTGACGAGAAATTCTGTTGTGACTTGTTAAGTTGAACTCACACGTAGGTCACACGTCTCTGAATCTGGTTTTTGTGCAACTTACTCCGTGAATTCTCTCCCTGAGCTGTTTTTGGGCGTTGACACATAAGACCTGCAGTGTCCCGTGCGGGGGGGAAACTCAGGCCTGTGTAAAAGTTGAAGTTGGAGTTTATGACCCGGCTCAGCTGTGACTCCTGAGCAGACGGACGGCAGCTGCAGGTGCAGGAGACGCTCGAGGTCTAAACCGGAGAGTAAAGTGTGGAGGGAGCAGGTGATGACCTCTGACCTGCTGCACCCCCACCCGCTGCACCCCCGCTCTGTTGGATTCATGGAAATCCTGCTGGGGACAGATGCACATTTTGCAAACGCCCGTCTGTGTTTCCAGAGACTTTCCAGAGCATGGAAAGTTCCAAATGAAAACGTCAACCTGCAGTGACGTGTTTGTCGTGTTTCTACTTTTAAACGTTTATACAAATATTCCACGTGAGAGAAGAGGAAACGTGATTTCATGAGAACCCCCATGTAGAAAGTCGGAGTGATGTGTAAAACTGTTAGGATCTCCAGGCGGCTGCTCTGTGTTCGTCTGAGCCGCCGCTCGAAGCTCAAATGTCAGAAATCAGCCTCGTGTTTAACGGAACAATAAGCGCGGCTCAAAGGCTTCGCTGCAGCCGGACGACACGAGCCCGAGCTGCAGGGTCACATTCACACACAGAGAAGCTGACTAATTAGATTTAAACCGTTCTGGCTCATATCGTGTTATTTATGTCTGTTTGTTTAACATTTTAAAGATGATATGTGAGATTTATGACATGAAACGGCTGCAAAATGAAATGGAGACGAGTAAGAAACTTTTTTGTTCTCGATTCAATAACTGGAAATAAAGATGGACGACATGACAGCTCCAAAAAGTGAAGCCAAATCCTAGTGATCGCCCCCTGGTGGCTTATTTCAAGTATTCCTGTTTTAATTAGTTATTTGATGACATACAAAACAGATTGAAATGTGTAATTAATGGATATTTGGCTTCATGGTTGTAAAAATAACGTGTTTGAACTGCTTCTCCTAGTTTGTCAGCTCCTGAAGCTTTTCGGTGAAAACAATATTTTACAATCCTCTTGTTTCATGTTGTATTTTCTGTCGTAAACAAGCTGGTTGTTTTTTGGCCTGAAGCTGTTAAATCAGAGTGAAACCTTTCATCCCCTGATAAGAAAGTGAGTTTATATGATTCCTCCTCCACCCGAGCCTCTGAACCACAGCCTCCTTCCCCTCGATCTTTAATTCTCCGTCCTCGTCTTGCACTCGGCTGCTTGATCCGATGTTTGTGTCGGTGGATTTTCACATTAGAGCTTCAGTGCTGAGCAGACAGACACAGGACAGGTGCTTCTTACAGTCGGACTGAAGACGTCTGCAGCTTCGGGTTCTTTGTGTTAACGTCCTGCAGAGATCTTCATGTGTGTGTGTGAGGCTGTACTGGAGATAAAGTCTCAGCTGTGAACTAATATGATTGATTTATGCATTGGCTCAAATCTACTCGATCAAATTTTGCTGAATGACTTGAGCAACATTTTCCTTTTCTGCACATTTGATAAAATACATGTATCTTTAAGTGTATTTGTTGAATTGTAATAGTGTAAATGTTACTTTATCATTATTAAAATACAGGTAATTGTCTCCACATTTCTGTACAAAATAAATGCTCCATAGAGAAGTGAACAAGATTTTCAACTTGTTCCAGGATAAAACTTTGTGTCTATGAAAGGCTCAAACACGTAGAAAAGCTGTTTTACTTTATTTACCTGCAGGAGAGAAAGTTAAAGTGACTCCAAACTGAACAGGTGTCACCTTGAAGTATCAAGGTCATGGTCTGTTTGTCACTGGAGTGAAGCAATTAGGTTACACAGGATAGAATAGAATAGAATAGAATAGAATAGAATGATGCTCCGACAGATTCACAGAAGTAAATTCTGTAAGATTCATGTCCTGAGCTCCTGCTGTCAAACAGGTCTTATTCATGTGTTGTCACATTAATCTGAAAAATGAGTTACAGACTGGAAAGTGCAGGTGAACACACTGGGTGAAAATTCCCATCAACACAACCTCAAGTCGGAGCAACAACTCTGAGAGTCAGCGGATATTTTGGAGTTGCTGAGACGCTGACATCATCACTTATAGATGTATTATTATCAGTCACGTCTTAAATTTGACTTGTGTGACAGCTGCAGCAAGACAAGAAAAACACTTTGAGCACATGAGGTCAAAGTTTATATCAAGATAAGATGTTCATATCTGTCTAAACCGGTAATTATCTTGAGAAATTTATTGATATTGTTTTATTGCCCTGGTTTAACATCACATTTAATCTACACTGGACAGTTAACAGCCCTTCAACATTATTTTGAACTGGGATTCAGTTCCAGATTAAATGTGTAAGAACCCAGTTAAACTGTGCATCCCAGTGTCTCCAGTTTATTGGTATCAACTCATATTTGGTCTTTGAGACTTGAAGACGCTGATGACGTGTAGAACCCGTGAACCTGAGCTCTGACACACAAGCTGAACCCGAGAACATTCTGGGACCCGGGCCGGGAGCTGGGTTTTCCTCTGTGGCCAAGTTGGGACGAGATTTGGACGGAAACGAGAAAACACCGGACTCACAAACCTGATATCTGCATGACTCATGACTCTGTGACCCAGAGCTGTGTGTGTGTGTGTGTGTGTGTGTGTGTGTGTGTGTTATCCTTGTGCTGGTTCCCAGTTCGAGGCCTGTGGAAGAGTCGTTCTGTGTTGGTCCATCGGGGGGGCAAATATGTTTTTCGGGCGGGTCCACTACTGTACGAGCGAGTGTCCGTCAACGATAAACAAGAGGTTGCACCCTCCACCCCTCCTCTCTCTCTCTCTCTCTCTCTCTCTCTCTCTCTCTCTCTCTCTCTCTCTCTCTCTCTCTCTCTCTCTCTCTCTCTCTCTCTCTCTCTCTCTCTCCATCCTGCTATTCTTAGTGCTCTGATCTCAGGGTTTAGAGTTACAAAGACCTTGTTCTCGCTCTCTCGCTCTACTTTTCACTCTCTCCACCTCTCCCCCTCGCTCTTCCTCCTCCTCTTCCTCTTGGTCTGTCCGGTCTCAGGACGTCAGATGAGGTGGTCGTTTCACCTCTCGTGTGTGGAGCTCAGCGAGACGGACTCCACCCTCCGGAGAACCGCACGTGTTTTATTGGAAATGTGTCTATTATTATCGTGGTCACATTATGGAAGCTCTGCAGAGGGCAGTCCATGAGCTCGATGAAGATCATTGTCCGGCGAGGACGTGGTTCACCGAATGTGTGACTGAGAAGCGGGAAAGTTTATCATTTACTGGTTTTGTTTTACAGCACGAAGCAATTTACAGTTTAATGTGTTTGACGATTCAATTCTGTAGATTCGAACATTTTAGATTCGCAATTATGAACAACATACACACAGAGATATATACAAATACAAAAATACAAAAGCATAGAAATGTAAGGGGATAAAAACAGATTTATACAACTTTGTAAAATATCGTACAATATAGACAATCTATAAAAGAACAATCAAGTTGTGTCATTTTCTAATTTGATTGAAAAGTACTATGTACAAATATACATTATTGTAACACTAATGTAATACAATATTCCATAAATACAAATATTTCAGTTAAGGTTATGGCAACTTTGTTTGAACTAAACTTTTTGCTGAAGGAGAATAAACAGGTTTGACTGCAGATGTAAATTACAATGGATGGTCAGGAACTCATTTTGCCTCTCTCTCTCTCTCTCTCTCTCTCTCTCTCTCTCTCTCTCTCTCTCTCCCTCCCCCCTCTCCCTCTCCCTCTCTCTCAGGGGGGTGCAGCGGTGTGTATGAGTGAGGGAGTGTGTGTGTGAGACGGACGCCAGCAGCCATGTCGGACCCGAGGGACATCGATGAGGACGCCATCCTCAAGGGCCTCAGCGCCGCGGAGCTGGATCAGCTGGAGTATGACCTGCAGGAGATGGACCCCGAGGTATTTTTATATATATATAAAATAGTTTTATTCAATACATGGACTCTGTCTTTATGATTATGTAGGAAAAATGAACCATTGCCACTTATGTCCATGTTGAACTGGCACTTTACAGTTTCTCTCTGAGACTCACAGGACCCAGTCTCTCATTATCTCCATCCAGCTCCTGTTCTTTAGCCTCACCGCTACATCAACATAACCTCTGACCCCCCCCCCGCTCTCCCAGAATGCCATGCTGCCAGCTGGCTACCGGCAGCGTGACCAGACGAAGAAGAACTCGACGGGGACGTATGACCGTGACGCTCTGATGCAGCACCTGGAGAAGGAGGCGCTGGAGCACGAGGGCCGAGACGACCTGGTGCCCTTCACCGGGGAGAAGAAAGGTGAGGGGGGGGGGAGTCAGCTCTACATGTAACCCAATGCATTTTATTCATCATTTATTTGCTTATTATTGCAAATATTATAATTATGTTTTAGTTGACAGTGATCTTGCTCATGAATCAACAGAACATTGACTGTAAATGAGCCAGAGTTCACTCAACTGGGTCGTTTTCATCTCCAGTTTTAAAAATAGCAACATAAAATCAATTGATCCCTTTAATTTAATTTGATTTAACATTTAGTCTCGCTGTCGAGCAAGGTTTCTTAGAAGGTACAATCTTGATATTTTACTTTTAACTTTTCTATGTTTTAAATGTTCTTTAACATTGTAAGAGTTTAAAAGATTACTTTACGATTTCACAGATTTCCAAGGGAATCATTTATGATCTTGGTTTTTACATAATCTGGCATATTTAACAGTTCTGATCAATATCAAATTTAAGGGAGAAATTGGGCCTTTGTGGAAAGTGCAAATCTACTGAGTGACATCCCATAATTAGATGGTGTAAAGATCTGAATGGACACTCATATTAGCAAAGTGAAACCAGCTGCAATGTTTGGCCCAAATATCAAATTTCTACTACATTCAGAAGTAAAACTAATAATAACTCTTGAAATAAAAATAAAACGTTCTACATGTGGTGCACACACTTCACAGTATTTGGATTTTATGACACCAGCACAGTGAATTATGGACTCTCCATAACTCCTGGTCATGTACTTTTTGTTGAGCAGGTCGTTGCTTCAGGTATTGAGTCGTCACAGAAACAGAGGTTATTATATATTTAAAAGGGAAATTGTGATGATGAACGAGGCTCCAGTGGAAAACTGAGTTTAAGAGCTGGTCTGTAAATCTGTGATGAGTCTGGTTTACTGGAGTTTGGGAAACATGATCTGAGCTTTAACAACACAGAGAGAAATGTACAGCTTGAGCCGCCATTATACATTTATACGATAAAGTAAAAGATCAAACCTTTTACAGTCGGACTCCTTCCTTCCTTCCTCTGTCTGTCTCTTCTCTTCTTCACCTTCCTTCTGACGTCTATCCTCAAACTCTCTCTCTCTCTCATTTCTCCTTTACTTTCCCCTTGTGTTCATCTCTTTAACCCATCGTTTCTCTTCTCTCTCTGTCTGAGCAGGAAAAACCTTCGTGGCCAAGGCACCCGCCGAGATCCCCGAGCACGAGCAGGTGATCCTGGAGCCGGAGCTGGAGGAGGCTCTGAAGAACGCCTCCGACGCTGAGATGTGCGATATCGCAGGTGAGAATAAAACTCTGTAACTTATGCTGTTCCAGGTCGTTATTAGATTCTAAAGGACGTGCTATAATCTATAATGTACATCCATCAGAATCAGAATCAGAATCAGAATCAGAAGGTATTTATTGCCAAGTAGGTTTACACCTACCTGGAATCTGCTCTGGTTATCTGTGCATACAATGAACATAGAAACATAAAAACACAATAAATACACCACACAATATACAATATATATAATAAAAACAATATATATTTACTCACTATTTACTTCTTATTTACTCACTTTTACTAATATTTATATAGTAAATATAATTTTTAGGGGTCAAAGGGTTTATTAGGGCCCGAGCACTGATCAAAGGTCAGGTGAGGCCCTGTTGAAAATGTAAGGATTATTATTATTCAGGCAAATTAATTGGCTTTTTGAGGGCTTTAACATGCTCAAATTCTTACCAAAATTTGCAGAAAGTTAGAAAGTGGTGAAAATGTACGTATTCTGAAGGAATTTTCAATGGGCGTCGCAAAATGGCTCAACGGTGCCCCCCCGAGACCCCTGGAACGTGTTCACATTGACCGGTCTTCACAAAAATCAATATACAGGTGTATCATGACCAGACAAACAAAAAAGTCATAGGTGCAATTGGAAAAACACAACAGGAAGCCTGCTATTTTGCATTTGGTGGCCATTTTGGCCATATTCCACATTTTTACTTGATGTACTTGTACTATTATATATGATATGTATTTAAACTCTCAGAAACTGTGAGTGACAATGAGCAGTCAGGGCTCTTGTGATATTTTCACGGCTGTAACGCACAGAAACACGTCTGCACAGAGAGAAGCTTCTCCTCTTCCTGTGATGTCACTTCCTGCTGCTCGCTCCCAGCAGCAGGTGCTTATTAACGGGTCCTGACACGAGCGGCGTGACCTCCGTGTTTTCATCACAGAGCCTCTGACCCGCACGGTTCTATTATCCAGACCCGGCTGCCTGGTATTGTTTCCCCAGCTCCGGCTCAGGGACTTGGGCAGACGTGGGACAGGCTCCGATTCCCTGCACTCAGCAACACAGAAATAAATAAGCCCGAACCCGTGCAGGCCGCTGAGGGAAGGAAGGGTGGGGACGGTCTGGGGTTAAGATATCGTATCTGTTTCACACAGACGAGTGGGAAGCTACTGTGCTCCCAACTTCAGAATCAACTCCCTACAGGCTGGGCTTTCAGAAGTTCTTCATAAGTAACAATATAAAAGTTAGATGTAGTTCATGGATGTAGATGATTTGATGTTAAATCCGACTTGATTTAAACGATAATGATAATGATAATAATAGAGAATCACACTGTGAATAACAACTCCAGTGCAGGAAGTGAATTTCCAATTTCGTAATTTTCTCCATTGAGGTTTCAGAAAATATCGAAAACTGAAGTTTACAACCCGGTCGACCAACGACAAGATGAATTATGATCATAAAACATTTGATTTAGAATTAAAAAAATTACAGGCACAAGACGGTGGAACCTGACATCCCATAAACCAATGATCCCTTACTTCCACTCCTCTTAACTCTTCGCAGTTGTGCTTCATTTCCATGGAAACAACGAGCTCCACCAACCAGAGACGATGCTAATAATTAAAATCTATATTGAGACAATGAAAAGGATGAACCCTAACCCTTTGTATTCTATCAACTTACTTTATAAATGTGAAAGATTTACCACGAGAACTTGTGACCCGAACAGAATTTAGCAGGAAAGTCACAAACTGGCAGCGTTTGCATTTGGGATATCAAAGTTTTTATTTGTGGAAAGTGTGAAGAAGAGGAGAAGCGTCGTCCATCTTTACTGGGATCAGTTCATATTATATAAGTGGAGAGTTCATGAAGGCCTCTTTATGCAGAACTGAATGATAAACATGTTTTCATTATCGCGTGTGATCCATAGAACACAGTGGTCAGAGAGCGAGAGAGAGAGAGAGAGAGAGAGAGAGAGAGAGAGATAGACAGACAGAGAGAGAGAGAGAGAGAGAGAGAGACAGAGGGAGGTTCTAACCCTGGACAGAGTCCAACAGAGGATTAAAACTCAGTTCCGCTCTGTCGCTCTTTTCTTTGGGTTTTTTGGCGAACACACTAAAAGGGAACGAGTGGGCCGGCCGAGCGAGTGAGGGGTCAACAAGCCACCGGGGGGGGGCGGGGGGGGGGGGGGGGGGGCACTTCATTTCACATTTTATTTCCCATATTAACACGTGGCTACATGGAGCCTTCCAGTGGTCTGCGGTCCAGTGTGTGTGTGTGTGTGTCTGTGTGTGTGTGTCTGTGTGTGTGTGTGTGTGTGTGTGTGCTGTCGAGCTACTGTGGGTTATTCTCAGGGCCGAACTAGATGACGCCCCCCCCCTCCGACCCCCAGATCAGGCAGCTGTCCCCGGCCTCCCTCTCCTCACAAGGCCCTTCCCCTGGTTCCTCACACCGGGTCAGGAGGCTGGGGGGGGTTACTGAACCAGCAGCTCTGCCTCCTACTGGTGATTACACAGAGCTGCAGGAGAGATTTCAGTGTTTATACGTTCAAATATTTTAATAAATTACAGGCACTAAAGTGTATTTATTCAGGTTTCTTGTTTTAACTTTAGTTTTCACTACATTTCAAATGGAAATATCTACTTTTACTTAATGTTCCTATATAAATTGTGACATCATATACAGAAAAGTCCTTATAAAATACAATGCAATGCTATGGATCAAATATCCAGTAGATTATAATGAAGTAAATTTGCATTAAGAAAAGGAGCAAACTTAAATTTTGATAGTTAATTCTGCTCTAAGCAATATTTTTTTTAATGGACAACTTTATTGTGTGTAATGTCAATTGGTGTTTTGATAGTGATGATAATTCTCATCCTCGTCTTCAGTTCTTCATCTCAAAGTGTTTTGGTGTCTTTCAGCTTCCTGGTTCTTACTTCCTCTGACGAGTTGTTTTCTTCGTCACTGTTTCCATCGAGGTCTTTTTACGGCCGAGGACATTTTAAATAAGAAAAAGAAAAAGCCGTGACAATCACCTCCTTGTGAACAATCTGCAGAAAGGCAACGTTAAACAGTTCAAAGCCATGTGACATCACAACTGCCCTCATCTGCATAATGCACGGTCTTAAAGAGACAGGTACCGAGTGTTTGAGACAGAGGCTGAAGGGAGGAGCTGCAGCAGTGGAAGTGTGACGTGTTTTCATATCACTCATTTAATGTCAGACAATGTGTGTGTGTTCCTTTAAAAGTGACTTTAAAGGAGCAAGCTGTGGAACTTCGAGGTCCCTTCACTGTTATTTGTGTTGAATGTGTTGTATCATTATTACTTTGGCCCCTGGAGACTGTGAGATTACAACCAGGGACCGAGTTTCTTTATCTCAACAAACAGACTCGGGCGACACCAGGGAACCGATCAGGGCGTCTTCATATCATGGGTTCACATCGGGATGCAATTCAGGAACATTGAAACATACTGTACAGGACACGTGATCTGGTTCTGATATCACTGGAGATGTTTTCATCTGAATCATGTTTTCATGGTGACTCTTCTTTCTTCTGGCAGCCATCCTGGGGATGTACACGCTGATGAGCAACAAGCAGTACTACGACGCTCTGGGCTGCACCGGCACCATCGCCAACACGGAGGGCATCAACAGTACGTGTCCCATCAATTATAACAATTTAACATTATTATTGTATGTAGGAACGAATATTAAAAGTCAAAATTACAGCTCAATCAATCTATTGGTTGGACCGATATTAGTTTATTTTACAGAATAAACAATGCAGATATTTTTATAGTTTGCATCAAAACATTTGTATTTTCTTTATTCATGTTGTATATATTTGGTTGTATTAGTGTTTTCTTATTTACAGTTATTAAGAATAAGGTTTATTACATTTATTTGTCATAGGGGATAAGATAGGGTTTGGAATCATTAATAGTTGTTTAGAAATATTTATACCTAGAGAAATGTTTTACTCCTTAATATCGGAATTGGCCTAGTCTGCAAACTTCAAATCTGTCAGGTTCTAGTCATAAGAAGATCAGTTTTAAGTCTCTTTTTTTCAACAATAATCAGTTTAATCAAATTAATAATTTACTGTACATCTGTTCCACTTCACATCCGTGACCCCAGCTGTGACCTTGTGTGTGTTCCAGGCGTCGTGAAGCAGGATCCGTTCAAGATCTTCCCGGACGAGCCTCCCAACCCCACCAACGTGGAGGAGACGCTGGAGCGGATCCACAGCAACGACAGCACGCTGACCGACGTCAACCTCAACAACATCAAGGTGCGTTCAGGGGGAGACGATCAAACTTCTATCATAGAGTTATAATGTGAACCAGGGGGGGGAAGCTCACTGACATGACGTGTGTCTCCGTCTGTGCTGCAGGACATTCCCATCCCAACGCTGAAGGAGGTCTTTGAGGCCATGAAGGGAAACTACCAGGTGGAGTCTCTGAGCATCGCCGCGACCCGCAGCAACGACCCTGTGGCCTACGTGAGTTCACCCCCCCCACCCCCTTCCGACATCAAGCAAATACGACTTATTGTTAATGTTCTAGATTCTTTCTGCATCAAACATTCATGAATCTATCACATTTTATTACTGCAAACAGACGTTCTGTGTTTCAGCAGGTCAGTACTGTTGAGATGTATTTTATTAAAGTGTGTTACTGTCACAGCAAATCACTCCAACCAATCTCATACTTATTTACAGAGTTTCATAACTTGGGTTTTATGTTTTGATGAATAATAATGTCTGTGTGTTCCAGGCCTGTGCTGAGATGCTGCAGGAGAACACCAGCTTGCAGAGTCTTAACGTGGAATCCAACTTCATCACCGCTGACGGCATGATGGCGATCATCAAGGCGATGGCCAACAACGCCACGCTGGTGGAGCTCAAGATCGACAACCAGGTCTGGATTCAAGATTCAAGATTCAAGATTCAAGATTTTTATTGTCAAATGCACAGATATAACATGAAGCAGTCGCTGGCAATGAAATACTTGGGTCACAGGCTCTCTTTCAGCAATGCTCAGTAATTTCAACCAAAAAAAAAAAAAAAAAAATAGAAATAGTATAAAATAGAATAAAATAGAATATCAATAAAATAGAATAAAATAGAATATCAAAAATGTAAAATAGAAAATAAAATATATATATCTAAATATATATCTTTACAGATGAAGAGAAAAATAAAACTGTGGACTCACAGGAGACGTGATGAGTTTGGAACTTCTGTCCTCAGTGCAAGACCGACTCTAAATGATTGAGGTGTCTGAAATGAAAAGAAGAACCTGATGTTTTTTCTTCCGTGCTGCAGAGGCAGAAGTTGGGAGATTCCCTGGAGATGGAGATCGCCTCCATGTTGGAGAACAACTCCAGCATCCTGAAGTTCGGCTACCACTTCACTCAGCAGGGGCCGCGCGCCCGAGCCGGCATGGCCATCACCCGGAACAACGACATGAGTACGACAATCACCACCTGCATGAACTCACAACACATCTTTAAACACGCATGTACGGCTGTTGGAAAGAAATGGAATAGATATTGAAGGTGCAATTGAGATCACCTCCTTTAAAACGTTAAAATTTTTACCGTCATCATTGCTGCTAATAACTTTAATCCCGATGATGTTTCTACACTTGCCATCTGTTGCACTTGTGTCCGTCCTGGGAGACGGATCCTCACATGTGTGTCTCTGAGGTTTCTACGTATTTTTACCTGTTAAAAGGGTTTTTAGTAGTTTGTCCTGACTCTTGCTGAGGGTTAAGAACAGAGGATGTCACACCATGTTAAAGCCCTGTGAGACAAATTGTGAATTTGTGAATTAGGGCTATACAAATCAAATTTGATTGATTGATTGATTGATTGATTGATTGATTGATTGATTGATTGATTGAAAGTACACGTCAAATCATTTTTCTCTCTAAGATATTTTCTGTTATTTTAGGTTAGTTTGGTCTAGAATAATACAATTTAAAATGGTCATTGACAGCTGAGATTGACTCGTGAACAGTCGGGTGTGTTGATCGGCTTCATGTCGGTGCAGCGGGAGGAAGTGGAGACATTTTCATTCACAGTCTATGGTTGAAATCATCATCTGTAGGAAACCATTGAAACACATTGATGTAGAAGATTTTTTGAGTTTTGTGCTCAATATTTCCATCTTTAATTTCATGTCCTAATTGTTTCCTCGTCTTTTCTCCTCTCTGAAGTTCGCCAGCAGAGATTAAGATGAAAAGGACGAGCAGCAAACAGGAGGAGGAGCCTCGTGCCAGATTTCTCCATGATGCACCAGGACGAATCCCCCCCCCCTGAATGGTCAGCGTGGTCAGCTGAATCCACTAACATCCATGTCCAACCATTTCATTTCATTTCCCGCAGCCGGCTTCTTGTAGACTTCTGTGTTCATCATAAATCATAAAGGCATGTAGAGGTCACAAGCAACATGTGAAGTGTCTTCTTTTATTTTGTGCTTTTAGTTTTTTCCTCATCCCAAAACAAAAGGTTAACTGGTTTCATTCATGAAAACATTTTTCCCATGTGGTGCTATCCATCAGAAAGAAAACAATCTGTAAATACTTTAAATAAAAATATATATGTTCAAGGATTTTTGCAAATGTTTGGTAATTAATTTGATTGTTTCTACATCTGAGCATTTTATTCCGGACGTATGAATATTATTATCGAGAAATATTTATTGAAATGTCTCAAATCAGCTGATAGTGGAGGATCCCACTTACAAAACTCCCAAATTACCTTTTAAATATGCAAAATATTAATTTATATATCGAGACATAAAGTTCATGAAGAGACAAAACAAAGTCTCTCAATGTGTTGGACTGAAACACAACTGAATGCTGGATATTTCCCATGATCCTCTGCTTCCTCAACCAGAAGAGCTGCAGCTGTAACAAATCAAACAAATTCACGTTTTCAAAGTTTCCCGCTGAATATTGAAGATAAACTCTGTTTTTTTAAAATCACTTCTGAGTCTTTTTAACTGATCTCAGTTCAGCTTCACTCTTCAACTGGAGCTGATTGTGACAGTTGAAGCTGTGACTGTAAAGCTGATGTCAGACTTGCACTGGAGACATTTTCCTGAATTTGACAATGGAAATATCTGAGTAAGTTGATCCAGACATTCTGGAACTTCTTCCCACCGGCTCCCATGTAAAGTGATCGAGTGTCTGGACCCAGTTCTCAGGTCTGAACGCTGCTTCAGTCAGTTCCTCTCACAGATCAAACCCACTCACCAAAGTTATTTAGAGAAGAAGAAGTTCAGGCTGCAGAGTCGGAGTGAAAGAAGAAACATTCTACATATTCATATGCAACGATCAAACTCATTTGAATCAAGCTGCTGCTTCAGGGTTAGAAAATGATATACTGTTTCTTTAAGTCCAAACTGAGCGTGTCCGTCATTTATACAATTATAACTCTAACAAAAAACTCTACTCTGCAGTATTTTAAAGATGAAATCTTCTCATAAAGTATCAAACAGCCTTAATCCCTCAAAGTCTCTTCTGATCCTCTGACTTCCCCCAAGCACCTGAGCTATTTTTACCCTCCTCCCCCCCCCCGACCCCACACCCTGATGGGGGACGTAACCGAGTCCGCTGGGCTTGAGTTACCTCGTTCCAAATATAAGAGCCAACTTAAAGAGGGGTGCACCCATGTGCGTCTGGGAGGTTAACGAACAGAAACAGCTGTTAACCTCTGAGGATTCTCACAGCATTGCTCAGGTTCCTGCTCCGTCGGCCCGTTTCCTCTTTTCCTTCTGACCTAATATCCAGTTGGACACGAACACCAGGTAAAAAGCAGGACACGGATTTTCAGACTTTCTCGAAAGGTCACATTTTCAAATCCATGCAGACTTCTGGCGTTCGCCCACTTGATATGATTCAAACTCAGCGTCTCCTTCCCTTTTCTCTTTGATTGTTTTGCAGTGAAACACGTGTATTTTGGGATCTGGACGCCGGATGCCGAGCTCGCCGCCCTCACACGTGTTCACCGGGCTGCGCTCCATCTGCTGCTCTCGGCCATATTCACGTCAAAGGACTGTGAGAGTTATAACGTTTAAAAGGTCAGACTTGGTATTAAAGGTCAGGAGAACTTAAAAATCAATATCTCCAAGTCTCCACGACGAGCGACATTGATCGGACTCGTACAGTAAATTAAGTCCCCGAGTGGAGGAGACTCCCTGAGCTCCGGAATAATGAAGAGAGCTCTCGACACTCATTAGCAGTGTCATCAGAAACTAACCCAGGTCAAAGACCATCTGCCCTCCTCCCACTGACCCTGGCATTATCCAATTTATACCAACTGGGCTGTGAAGAATGATAACCAGTGGCTTCTCCACCCAGATTAGCACCAACATCTCTGCTGCTGACGGAGGATCAGTCTTCCAGATAAAAAGCTGTGATGAAATAGGTTAAACAGACAGAATAGGGTGATGAGAATAACTTAACTCTATCTGAACATGTCTCAGGTCTGTGTGTTTGCACGTTGTATGAATATTATATTACAGCTGTATGTCTATTTAAATCTGGGGTTTTCCAGATCATGATGGAGCAGATTACGACATGTCAAAATTTGAATTCATTTAAAAGTAGAACTCTCAGTGTAGGTCATAGGTCACATTGGATGGGTCGTCTACTGTCATGTTGTGTAACATGTTTTTAATAAATGTACTTCTGCTTACTGAGTATTTCAGACAGAAAATAAAACAGTCAGTTTATTATCACAGTAATTTCACAGCCCCCTGCAGTACCTGTAAGGGCCGCTAGGGGTCACGGACGAACCTTTGAAGATCCCTGAGATAAACAGTATTTTATCCTCTATGTTAAAAATAACAGAATTTTGAATGATTATAAAGGTTAAAGTTAAATCACAAATTCCATTTTTTTTATGTTAGTTTATAATGTCTACAGACGTTGGTGTGTGAGTTGTAGCTGAGATCTCATCAGTGAAAAACCCACATCACTCATAAAACTGTTATTTTTATATTAAGCTAAACATATTAATCAGGTACAAATGGAGCAGAAAAGAGCTTGAGAACAATTTGCCTGTGACATGAATTAACGAGTTTAACTTCTTTAACCCGTATCCTCCTTTATTATGATTTGAGGCACATGACATTTCGATGCATGGTTTTCCTTTATGAACAAATCTGCATAAAAAATATATCCATTCAGTGTTTCACCTGGAAATGTGAATAGTATTAATCATAACTAAAAGACATTATGGTTAAAACAATATGCAAATATACAGTATAATCTATAATGTTTGCCAGTGTTTGGGATTAGACACTAATTCTTTTTTTATTAAAATCTTCATGTCTTTAAGTTGCTCGATGTTCTCTGTTCTCAGCAAAGGATAAATTGTTTCTCACATTCTGTTTCTAAATCTAATTCTTTAAATGTAATGCTGTGACATAACGAATCAGCCGACTGTGAGGAAATTAAGCTTCTCATTAAATCGTACGATTTGTTTTTAGCACAATAAAAGAATCACGAGTTGCAGCTGAATGGAATCTAGAAGTTTTATGTTACTGCTGGTGAGTGAGAGCCCAGATGAAACAGTCTCTGTGGAGCCGGAAGGAAATCATGTGATTCAATGAGTCTCTGCACGGGGGAGCTCAGCTAGTTCATTCAGCACCGCGGCTCCAGGACGTTCCAAGTTCCTCTGTGTCCTCTGTCCTCAGTCCTCTGTCCTCTGTCCTCAGTCCTCTGAGGGGACGAGCGACGGAGGCTCCTCCTCGTCTGAATCGAACTCTACGTTCTCGTCTCTAATCCACCGGCCGCTCCCGTCCTGTTTCCACCCGTCACTGTGAAAGAGACAAAACATGAAATGTACAGTGAGCTGAGAGTTTAGACAAATACACTCATCTGAATTCTGGTGATGAGAAATCTCGAGTTCTGAGGCCTCAGTTTAAACACAAACAAAATAACCTTTTCAGTTTGAGGTAGTGCTCCAGCTCTCTCCTCCTCTCGGCTGTGATTGGCTGAGACTCCTCCACATCATGTGATGGATTTAACTCTTTATTATCTACAGGAGGAACAAAAAAACATCTATTGACACTTAAACAGTCAAAGTTCACATCATATAGATTTTTCTCAAAGATGGTTTCTGTCATTTCAGGTTGTTCTCATCACATTGATGTTTGTTCAAGTTTGGTTATAATCGGTTATTTGATGATTTAAAAAGGGAAATGAAACATTGTGAGAGACACGTCGTCCATCTTTATTAATGATCTATATTTTTGAATGCCCATGACAGACTTCACCTGCCGTGGAGCCGCTGCAGCTTCTGGACGCAGCAGAGTCAGAAGCTTCACTTGTGTTTTCTGGCCCAGATGAAGTTTCTCTGTGAGCGTTTCCTCTGACGTCTGAGCTGATGCTCGCTGGTTCTTTCTCAGATTTTGTGCTTGAAAAAAAGAGAAAATCACAGGTTTATTTCTAAACTTTAGCTAACTCCCTGTTCTCTGATATTTAAAGGAGAGTCTTGGATTCTGTATTTTATGAAATAAGCGTCGCTCTCACCTGGTTTTTCGATGGCAGCTGTTGTACGGGACCGTTTTCAGCAGAGCGTGATATGTGAGCTTTCGTGTTTGTTCCAGTAACGGAGCAGAGCTGGACGGTTCCTTAAATCACAACAACAACAACAACAACAACAACATGTTATATGTGGACAGTAGATATTTCTAAAACGTAACCCGGCGCTCGCTCAGGCGTCATTACTATCGAATGTCTCAGTCGAGTGTTGTTTATGTTTTCCATCCCAATCAACAGTGGTAAATTGGCAGGATGTTATTTGGTCATGTGATAGTCACAAGGCTGCCACACACAATAATTCAGACACAACACAACAGCGTCTAAAAAGGAACAACAGCATTTGACCCAAGACAAACCATGGAGCGGCGGCCTCAGTCAGAGAAAGACGGCGTTTGTTTCCCTCACGTTGTTGTTTGTTCAAACTGATCATTTCCTCCTGAATCATCAGCCTGACTCACATCTGTTGGTCCCGGGTTCCACCGTTTTTTTCCAGAAGTGTTTGCTCAGTCGAGTAAACGGCAACTTGTCAAAGCAAACACACTAAACACACACACGCCGCTCGTGACAGTTACAGTTAAGAGTTTATAGGAAATAACAAACCTGTCCTGCGTCTTCAGCCTGGACGGAGTCTTCTTGTCGCCTCTTTGTTATTTCATTCTTCAGCCGTGTTTTTTTGCCATAGAACAATTTTAATCCTGAGGAAATGGAGCATAATACACAACAGGGATTGGTTTCCAAGATAATATGACAACAAATACACAGTGTGAATAAAAGCTAGACTAAAAAACTGAGAGTTTACAAATATTACAATGTCATTTCTACCAATAGCAACATAACAAAATTATAAAATCTCATATATTGCTTCTGTTCTGTGCACATTGAGCAGATCTAACTAAATGTTTTACTGTTTATCAAGTGTTTGTCATCCAATGTGATATTAATCTTTATAATCATCGATATCATAAGTGAACATGTGAATTGAGGCCAAGTTGTCGAGCCCTGCAGGAAACACACTGCAGTTATAATATGTTTTATTCTTTATAAGCTTGAAGAGGAAAATTAACATTTGAACATTTGCACTAGACTGTTATTTTTTTACTACTGTATTATTCCGCTTATAGTGTATATGTGTTCTTATATCAAACAATATCTCTTAATACTGTACTATTCCATATATATATTCTACTTTACATATTTTATTTATTTACATATTCCTCTTTAAATATGCACAATACTCTGCACTTTTACTGCCTTTTTTTGCACTTCTGGTTAGATGCTAAACTGCATTTCGTTGTATAAGTACTTGTACTGTGCAATGTCAATAAAGTTGAATCTATTCTAATCTAATTAATAAAAGTGACTCTCACCTTCCAGATGCTTTTTCCCGTTTCTGTGAACCGTCAACATGTCCACGGTATCGAACACGGGACGATACGAACACACGGTGCAGGAATATCTGCACAACACAAATCATACAAATCACACACACGTGTACACAACCTTTAAAGACTTGAAGTTTCACGATGTCAGATAATTTCACACCGAACATGTGTTTTTAAATCCTCTCACCTTCCGTTTCTCATCAGAACCGCTTCGTCCTCAGGGATGAAATGAGACAGAAGATCCTCAACACGTCGCTTCTGAAACACAAAACATTAAAACACAGAAAGTTTAATAAACCTGGCTGCAGCTTCCTGTTAGCTAGCACCATGCTAACTCGATGCTAACAACAACAACATCAACATGGACATTCTGAGCTGAGGTTTCGAGGAGAAAAGTTACAAATACAAAGTTCTACCTTCAGGATGTTTAACTGACTCTTGTCGTCACCTTCTCTTTTAAAGGACATGATGATAAAGGTTATTAATATGAATATAGAGCCAGAAAAGAGGTGAGCTAGCTACTTCTGCACAAGCTAACTCCTGTTAGCAGCGGTGCCTTCACGGTCAAACCGGAAGATTGGAAATATTAGCTTCGTCAGTGTACATAAAAGTTAAGCAGATTTTTTGTTTAGTTTTTTTTTATACTTTTGTTCACATATCAGGTACTTAATATGATTTTAACCTAGTTTGAATCACTTTATTAATTTGTAAGACAACTTGGTTTGTTGAAAATTGTCATAAAGCAGTATATTGTAACGTTTTTTATTTGTTCACAACAGACAACATATTCAGATAAATACTATACAAATAAATGTATTATTATTCAAAGTTATTGTCATAATAACATATTATTGTATGAGTGATGTTTCATCAAACACATGACGTGTCAAAGTGTGAACAACGTCCATAACGAGAGGCTATAAAAGGCTCCACTCAGTAACGTTGCTTTTTCCCCTGTGACCCTGAACGCAGCAGCTGATCCCGCAGCCATGGCAACACATGTCAGAAGAACAGCTGACAAGTTGTGAGCTGCTGGTTAAACTGCTAACTAACTAGCGAGCTAACCTGCTAACTAGTGAGTTAACCCGGTAACTAGGTGGGTTAACCTAGGAACTAGACTGTGTGGTTATCCGGGACCGGGACTGGACCAAGTCACAGTTCGATTCCCGGACCACACGCACGCTTTGCCTCCACGTCAGTGCAGTGGCCGGATTAGCTTAGCATGCTAACTAAGCTGCTAGTTAGCTGGTTGCTTCCCACCATGTGAACTCAGTCTAACTAGTGATCTCTCGGTTCCTCGGACTCTTCCACCGGCTCCATGTCCGGGGCCCGGACGCCTCCTCTGGCTGGAGGGAGCGGGCTGCTCCGGGGCGGCCGCAGCCGGTCGTACGGGAGCCTGGTCCGGTCCCCCCGGTCCCCGGTGCCTCCGAGGCGGGTCCAGCATGAGCTGCAGCCCGGGGAGACGCTGCCGGGCCTGGCCCTGAAGTACGGAGTCTCCGTGAGTACCGGACCGGTTCTTCTGTAACACTTCTACTGCAAGTGCATTGGAATAAAGTTTAAACTTCCATGTTTATCACTTTATTATCCTCATATTATGTCTTTATCATTCCTCTAAGTTTAAAAACTCCTGAAATATATCGATATATATTGAACCTAACTTTGCTGTTGATGATTATTCTGCCATAACTATCAACATTCATATTTATTTATTCTTCTCTTACTTATTACTGTAAAAACTACATGGTAGTATACATGGTAGGTTTCCCCCCCCCCTCATATTATACCATAATCATTCCTCTAAGTTTAAAAACTCCTGAAATATATCGATATATACAATCAATATTGTTTTATTGCCCTGAAACATTTCAATTTCTTAATTCTTCTCTTACTTATTACTGTAAAAACTACATGGTAGTGTACATGGTAGGTTTCCCCCCCCCTCATATTATACCATAATCATTTCTCTTAGTTTAAAAACTCCTGTAATATATTGATATATACAATCAATATTGTTTTATTGCCCTGAAACATTTCAATTTCTTTATTCTTCTCTTACTTATTACTGTAAAAACTACATGGTAGTGTACATGGTAGGTTTCCCCCCCCCCCTCATATTATACCATAATCATTCCTCTAAGTTTAAAAACTCCTGAAATATATTGATATATACTATCAATATTGTTTTATTGCCCTGAAACATTTCAATTTCTTAATTCTTCTCTTACTTATTACTGTAAAAACTACATGGTAGTATACATGGTAGGTTTTTCCCCCCCTCATATTATACCATAATCATTCCTCTTAGTTTAAAAACTCCTGTAATATATCGATATATACAATCAATATTGTTTTATTGCCCTGAAACATTTCAATTTCTTTATTCTTCTCTTACTTATTACTGTAAAAACATACATTTCTATCGTTTACCCATTAAATTTACTGCTTTTGAAATATAGGAACGTACAAATTAAATGTACCGCAACTGCAATGAGTTAATTAATTGTTAAAGCTTCATTTAACTGCAGCTTTCAAACTAAATACACGGTTTCAGTTTGTTAACTGTGACTTTCTTCTGTTTTTCTTTGTCAAACATGATCGTGACCTGAATATATTTGTTCTAGGAAATGTCGGTTCCACATTTAACTGAACAAACAGTTTAATTGCCACTGAATAAGTATAACTATCATCTTTTATAGCTTTAAATAAACTATTTGTATTCTATATACATATAAAGTGTAGAGGATATCTTTACTGCAGCCACAACCCTTTCCTTATAATTCTGAACCATAACAACATATTTGCTCTCACTCCGTTGATAATGCATTGACCATAGACTGTGGTAAAGAGTTGAATCCTTTATAAGTTAAAACCATAATTCTGAAGCAGGACAGATTCCAGTTTAATTGTTTATTCAGTGTTTGGGAAAACGTCAGTGGAAGGAAAAAGAGAAATTGAATTTGTCTGCTTGTGATTTTAGTAAAATCTGAATCAACCAACTTCTTGAAAACCAGGTGAGAGAAGTGTTTTGGGTTTGTTCTCTTGCAGATGGAGCAAATCAAACGAGCGAACAGACTCTACACCAACGACTCCATCTTCCTGAAGAAGTCCCTGTCCATCCCGGTGCTGTCGGACTGGGACGTCACCAGTAACGGGTCGGAGTCTGCGGCTGAGGACGATTCTGGCTGTGGTCAGAACGGACACTCGGGCAGCACCTCTGGGAATCAGACCTGTGACCCCAGAGACAGGACGGCAGACCTGACTCCAGAGGGTTTCTTGAAGAGGTTGGATGAGTTGATTCACCAGTCGAAGGAAGCTGCAGTGAGAGGACGCCAGGACGCAGAGGAAAGGTACAACTGCTCCTTCTCACTTTGTGTTGTGTGAGTCCCGAGGCTGTTTAGTGTATTTGTCTTTGTGCTGCCTTCCAACAGTCGATATATTTCATTTGCATTTCACTTCAGCACTCGTTTGTTTTTATGTCGTTAAAAAAAGACAGATTTATGGGTTGGAAAATAAAAATCATGCAATATAAACCTGTCATAAACATTTCAGGATCTGCGTTTGTTTGCTGAAATTAAAACTTTTACTTAACATAATGTACACTGCAGGAAATGAGAGCACCTATGTTTGCTTAAGTGGAAAAGAACATTGAAACTGTAAAATATCAACGATGAAATATCGGAAGGCTCGGTTATGCTCAACACACTAGTTTTGATATAACGAAAGTATATGTTTATATCTTTGTCTTATTTACTTTATTGTGGCCAACAAGCTTGATTAATATCAGGTTCATATTCAGGTGGCATCGTAGAATCACCTTTTTCCCCCGGATTGTTTCTTCACTTTTCAAACCACTTGTGTTTCTGGTCACTTTTATGTGACTATATTTCATAAACGTCTCTTCTGATCCTTTGATCTGATTCTCTAAAAGCTTCTCCGAGCTGCCAAACACAAAGTGACTGATTTAACGAGTCACATCAGACTTCACTCCACCTTCTCCTCCTGTTCACTCTGCACAGGGTCGCCGCCCTGGAAGCAGCTTGCAGCAGCGGGACGTCCGACTGGCGGCGTTCTCTGAGTGTCAGCCCCCCCCACGCAGCGCAGCAGCAGGAAGTGGCGTTCAGGGCGATGCCCCTCACCGTCACCCGGCTCACAAAGACCCTCAGAGACAGAGAGGACGAGATCTTCCAGCTGTGAACACGTGTCGCTGGGATCATGCATTTACAGATAAAGGTTACTTGTGATGAAATGAATCTCATAATGAGGTTTTGTATTGACCTTTAAATTGAGTCTTTCTAAATGAATAATGCACCTTTTGTTTTTGTATTTATTTGTTGAAATGCAAGTTATGAGTATCGTCATAAAGCACTGGGGGAGGTTTACTTTCAGAGCTGGTTCCCACAAGTGTGTGAAATGTAAAACATGAGAATTTACAGTCATGTGGGTTCAGTCATATGATCGTTGATATGCTCCGGTCGGCACGTGGTCGTGAGTCACGCTACCTCACGGCTGGGAAATGCAAAAAGTGTCCAAGTCTTCCAACAAAAACCTTAACGCCATGAAGTGTGATGTGTCAAGTTTATACAGTTCGCCAGTTTCACTGTAAAACACAGAATTTACCAGAAATGTGTTTTTTTCCTGAATAAGTAAAACTACAATGAAGCCAAGCGGGAAAAAAAAGACCATTTTTTTAAGAATATATTTCCACAGCAATATTCTTTATTTTTTATGGAAATGTTTCCAACTCCGTTTTCTTTTTTTTAAAAGTTCATTTTAAAGCAAAAGATAAAAAGGTGTTGATCCCATGATCAGGTCTGAATATAAATCTCCATTGATTTGTAAATGTTTCTGTAACTGATGTCTCTCCATGTTATTGTTGCACAGAAGTAAAAAGACTGTTACATGAGCGTCCGGTCAGGACTTCACTTTCCCTTTTGTCTGTTTGAATAAAACATCATGGAAACCAAAAGAATAACACACTTTGTCTCTTTCTCAACCGATGAGTGTCGGCCGTTTGTCAGGAAAACACAAATCATGGGATTAAGCTGGAAGCTGTCTCCGTCAACACGCTTTGAATCATGTTAGTAACTGCACAGTAACGTCGGGAGTAATTATCCACTGTGAGGTTCTTTGCTTTTTGCTGTGTCTGCACGTTGAGTTGCTGCTGATGACCACCAGGTGGCAGTGCTGTATTTCAGTGGCGTTGTTCCCTGACTTGTTCTCTGTGTTTTCTCCATAATGCAGAACATCAGTAGTAACTTTTCAAATAATAAACATCTGCTGACAATTTACTATCTAATAAAAACCAGTGGAATATAAATCTGTTTAAATTCAAGCTTGGTGTCCATTGACGATATGTCTCCTCTAAACTTTAAAACACTGAGGGATGACTGAACCACCTTTTATTTTGATCCCCCGTTGTTCTGGAAGAGCTCGTCTTTTCGCTGCCGGTCCTCAGCAGCAGTGTTTATATATGTTTTATATTCATGATGACTTGTCCAGCAGCTCAGTCTTCAGTGTCTGCCTCTAGGCCTCCCAGTGTCTGACTGCTCCCCGGTCATATTGTGCCTTCCTCCACCAGTTTGTCGAGTCCTTTGCAGATCCTGGTGAGGTTGGGTCGGAAGGGCCCGTCGGGGTCGTACAGTTTGGTCAGCAGCTCCGGGTCGGAGTAATGGTTGAAGACGTGGTTGATGCGGCCGTGGGACTTGGGGGTGAGGTGAGTGTTGACCAGCTTCAGCAGCAGGTCCCTGCAGTTCGTCAGGAGGTCGGCCATCACCGCTTTGTCGAAGGTGTAATCCACCTGCATCGGGAAACGTAGAAACGGACTTGAGTCATTTCAATAACATAAAGATGGACGATGTGACAGATCCCTAAAAGTGAAGCCAAAACGTCTAGATCGCCCCCTGGTGGCTGTCTGCAATACATCTCATAAACCCTGCCTCCTCCTAAAAAAAGAATTAAAGTAGTTGCTGACATTGTTCTCGACTGTGATGTGTATCTATGATGTGACAAAAATAGGGTGAAACATGATTGACAGCTGAGATTGACTGTCTTCGATTGTCAATACAAGTAAAATCAAATATATTCATAAGAAACTCTCGTTATAGACGGATACATTCTGATATCTGCTCATCTGCAGATCCTTTAAGTGAAGAATGTTTTAGTTTCTACAGGTTGGACCTGTTAATAATCTTGTAATGAAAATCTTTCCCAGCAGTTTTCATTTTGATGCAAATCTAAAATCAAAGTGTGAAATGAACCTATTTATGTTCTGTCATGTTTTAAAAGCGGAGATGGAAACAGGCTGTTGGAGTCGGTGAGTTTGTAGCTGAACTAAAATGAATCCTACACTTCATAGAAAAGTTTGAGCTGCAAGTAAAACACACGTCGACACAGAATTATAATACGACTTGAACTGGTTTCTGTTCATCGCTTCTCCAGATATTTATTTATGTGTTAAATTGAAAATATCCCTGACAAATTTCATTATATTTGTTTCAAATCACTGAATAAGAAGCGTTAGCACGAGCTCAACACGAGAACACGAACCTCGTAGAAGCTGACCGCCGTCATCGCGCCCTGGTGCAGCTTCTTCTTGAAGTCCTGTGCGACTTTCAGCTCATCGGTGCTGAACCGGTTGTTCCGGAACAGGAGGCCGATCTTCACCGCGATCTTGATCAGGTCCTTGATAACCTTCTGAGCCTCCGACTTGTTTCCCGAGTACTCCTTGGAGATGCGGTAGAGTTCGTCCAGGATCTCGCTGGTGGTGTCGTCGATGAACATCTGCACCGAGCTCTTGCTGGCCATGGAGCTGAGGAGCTTCTTCTGCACCTTCAAGGCCATGTCCTTGGTACTGAAGTCGGCCATGTCTGCCTGAAATGTCAGAGAAAAGAAAACCACAATGTGGATTAAATAAAATCTGAGAAAGAATAATAATCTAACTGCCATTTACAATTTTGAAATCACACTAGGCGACAGGTTCAGAGACGTTTTCTCATGTTTTCCTTTGTTTCCATCTGATCTGATTAGTTTTGGATTCACGTTGTAATGTTGTCAAAGCAAAGCCTTAATTATCTCCACAATAAAATGACTAAATGTAAAATAATCCAACTATATAAAGCATCGTTGAGCCTGATAAGACGAGCGTTTTTCACACTTTGCCGCCGGGCACAGCTTCATCCTTCTGCTGCCAGACCCCAGCGGGGGGGGGGGAGGTGGAGGTTAAGTGCTGTGTTCAAGGGCAAAGCGTTTGTTGTTGTGGAGTCTGGGGAGGAGGCAGCACCTGTTCACCTCTCTCATCCAGATTTCCTCCATCATCTGGGGAATCGAACGGGCGACTCTCCAGTCCTTAGTCCTCTCTAACCTTCAGATCTTCATCCATCCCATCACCTCATCACTAACGTACAACTCACGGTCGCTGTTATTAATAAGGATTCTGTACTTTTAAAAGGAAGCTGGTTTCTACACGGTGTTGAATCAGCAAGCGGTGGGAATCCAGTGTGTTGTGTTTAATTGGAAGCTTTTGTGTAACGTTAGCTGCAGTGTTTGTGTTTGGTTGTGACATGTTTGTGAAGCCGAGAGGGAGAAGCTCCATGGAGGAGACTCCACAGAGGCTTTTAGTTTCTCCTCTGAGACTTTAACCACAAGTAGCATCCATCACAGAGAAGCTCCACTGGGAGGTCATCAACATGAACAGCTCCACACGACAGAGAATACACTATTTGTCTCGGATCGTCAACACAGAGGGAATTAATTCCTTTTTAATTCTGACTAATTTCTCCCTAATCTGTGACACAAGTGTGGATTAAAAAATGAGGAAGTCAGGTTTTATTTAGCCCGTGTGTGTTTGAAAGAATCAAAATCTGACTCTTATAATGGATTGAGTCACAGAGAAAAATGAGGAACGACTTCTGTGAAACTAAATAAGAAGAGGAAGGGTTTTTGTCATTTTACATTTTGAGACTACCGAAGATGTCAAGAAGGAAGTTGAATTTCAGGGGAATCTAAAAATGTTGAGAATAAATTCCCGACATCAAGAATAAAGTCAAACCAAATGAGAGGAAGGTTTAAGTAAATTCTTCTATGATCTTGGAATTTCAAGTTTGTTATGACAATCAGTCGTGCAACATAAAGAAAAGTCTTATTGTTGACATGCAAACTCTTCTCAACATTTCGACTTATTCTTAAAACACAAAATGGAAATTTTCTTTAACCTGACCCATGCCTCACAGATTATATCTCCACCACCAGAATCACAAACACTTCTCGTTAATCCAAAGAAGTTGCAATGAAAGATCAAAATAAGTTAATCTTCTAAGTTAATCTTCACCACGCATCAGTGCCACCGACACACTTTAACTTCCTGTGTCATTTGTTTTTATACTTTCACACATTTCCAGTTTAGAGTACAAACGGGGCAACGTTCACTGAGCGTTTTTCAGTCTGACTTCCTGCGCTGGATCCCGTCGTGTGGCCTGTGTGAACAAGTAGATGAAGCCGGACGGCTGCATAGCTGAGGCAGGTCCGTGCCTGCTGGTTGCAGATTGCATCAGTGGTGGGGCAAGAACAGAAAGTGAGCAATCTGAGCCGCTGCTGTAATTACTGTCCTGGGGTCTGTGCTTGTGTAAGACAACAGTGAAGTCTGTTACTGGAACATCCTGTGCATTAGCAGCAACATATTGTCTGTAAGCTGTCAGTGGAATGGCTGTCTTCCCTGATGGAGGCTTCTCTCATGGCTGCTTGTGCTTATTAGACGATGATGCTCTCCTCATCATCCGGCTTCGGCGATGCACAGTCAGCGCATCGAGCAAACGACTGCACGGCTCAGTGAGGAACCAGACAGAGCTCCAGTCGCTTTAATGATCATATCATGCAAATACGCAGCACTATGCGATGACTCCACCCGACGCCGGCCTGCACCCGAGTCCCTGCTGCAGCAGTCGTGATTATACACGCGGCCATTTTCACAAGATGTCTCACTCGGCTCTGTTTTACGTGCTCAACCACTCATTCTGAACGAGTGTGACATTTCTAATGACTTGCTTTGTTACGAGAGCCTCGGCTTCCCCTCGGGGAATTAGAGAACATTCATTAGATTAATTTCCCCTCAACGGTGATAATGGCAGTGGAGCAGCGTGATAGCTATTTCAGATTCATGCTTCAATCTCATTCATTTGCTCAAAACACTGCAGGGATTTGAGGGACGTGAACAGTGGGGACTCGCCAACCAGAGCTCCCCATAACAAAATGTAACTGGGCAGGCGATGGATCCATCCGGGCTGTTTGCAGAGTCTGAAACCACAGCTCCACTTCTTTCCAATGGAAGTCAGTCTCATCAAGGACACCTTCAGTGTTTAGAATCACTTTTTCAGGTGCAGACCAACAAGGATCTTTAAACACCAGTTTGTCGTCTGCGTAGAATGATCTGTTTCCCTCCTGAACGCCTCCAGGTGAACTCTGAGAGATCTGCCACATTCTTGGAGAGCAAAATGAAAAAACCTCCAGAGCAGAGGTGGTTCTCTCACTTTGGCAGCTCTGTTTAGCTTCAGAGTTCAACATGTGGGGAAGAGCCCTCCCTTGTTAATGGACGGTCGCAGCGAGGCTAATGATTGGTGGATCCATCCAGGCCGGCAGGAGAGGTAAATATTTAGCATTCCTCAGATGACTGCAGCGGTTGAGCCTCGGTGTTTGTGTGCATGTATGAACCTGTGAGCATTTCCCAGTAAAAAGAGGTTTCAGGTGCGTTCAAGTATGTTTGGGAATTGGAGAATTTCCCGTGTGTTGCAGAGGGGGGGGATTCACGAAGCCCCCTTTAGACTTGTGTCCTGTGCAGCTGTAGAAAGTGAGCAGGGCCTCATTATTATCAGCTCGATAGAAACATGGGACCACCTGGCTGACTTCTCACCTCCGGGCCTGTGGGGACGGGTCGACGGGGGGGGTTTGCTCTCTTTCATCAGCTGGAACAATGACAACGTTTCCAGAGAAGCCAAACCAGTCGATCAGATTTAATGAGACTCTTATTTTCTCCCTAACTGGGGGAACATGTTCACAGTGAAACCACAGCAGGCCTCAGCGGGTGAGGATGAAGTCTCACTTCCGTTTGCATGTTTTGAACTCGGCTGCAGGTTGAGATTTGCAGATATTATTTTTGCACTTTATCTTGTTGTGTAACTCTTGGATTTAATCTTACTGCATTAAGTCGACTGAACCACGTCTCCATAAAGCTAAAACAGGATTTTGAAACCAGCAGAATGCACATGGTGCAGTTTTTGTCCAACATTTCACAACTCTTCCGACTTGTCGTTGCTCAAGTTTGAAAAGGGAAGCGAAACAGGCGGCAGTTGGCTGAGCGGCCGGGTGTCTTCAGCGAAGGCCCACGGTTTCTGCACCGTAGAGCCGGCGACTTCTCGACCTTTACACAGTGTTTGGCTCCGGCCTAACGTGCCCCAGTTCAAAGTAGAGCAGCCCAGCGCGGGAGGAAGGGAGAGTCCACCGCCTTGAGATCTGAGTTGAGCAACTCGCAGCCTGTGCAAACAGAAAGGTTGCGCTCCACATCTGTGTGTGTGTGTGTGTCACTGTACTTGTTCCAGCATGACCCTGAGCGTACATGCACATCTCCCAGCTCGATGGGGAAGTGGAGATTCAACACACAATTTGTTCCAATCATCCCCTCCGAGTGAGTCTGTGTCGGCGAGCCACACAACCAACACTTCATTTCTTTCCAGCACTAATCTGGGCCCAGAGGATTCTTTTTAAGTGGCACACGAACGAGACAGGAGGGTCTTACCTTTTTGTGTGTCTGTGTGTGTGTGTGTCAGAGAGTGTGTGCTGGGTCCCCCTCCCTCCTCGGCTGTGCCTCTCTCTCTCTCTCTCCCTCTGCTCCGGGTTGACAGCTCAGGCCGTTGGATTTAAACCGATCCCTCCATCTTCACCAGAACCGGAACCCAGAAAAGAGTGGCAGCGGCAGCAGCAGCCCTCCTGCAGCGCCTCTGTTCCTGCCACACTGTCTTAAGATAATGTTGAGTTGTACTTCCTTGAGGAACTAAATTGCTATGACACACCCCTCGGCCTGTGTGTGTGTGTGTGTGTGTGTGTGTGTGTGTGTGTGTGTCTCTCTCTCTCTCTCTCTGTTGTGTTTCCCTCGGTAACTCAAACTCTTGAAAAGCCCACTGTGTTCCTCTCCTGCCCTCTCTCATCCACCTCTCACACTCTTTTTTGAATCTCTCTCTCTCTCTCTCTCTCTCTCTCTCTCTCTCTCTCTCTCTCTCTCTCTCCTCTCTCTCTCTCTCTCTCTCTCTCTCTCTCTCTCTCTCTCTCTCTCTCTCTCTCCCTCTCTCTCCCTCTCTCTCTCTCTCTCTCTCTCTCTCTCTCTCTCTCTCTCTCTCTCTCTCTCTCTCTCTCTCTCTCTCTCTCTCTCTCTCTCTACACTCTCTCTCTCTCTCTCCCTCTCTCCCTCTCCCTCTCTCTCTGTCTGTATTGCTGACGCTCTGCCTCTGCTTGTCCTGACAAGTGAAAACCCCAGAAAGAATTTAGCAATGATCCAGTGATGCAGCTGTTGAAAGGGGAGCGGCTTAACCCCCTTTTTGTTGTTCACCTTGGCTGGAATGTGGCTCCTGTCACTGGCGTTGAGCACAGTGTCACCTCCCTGTGTGTGTGTGTGTGAGTGTGTATTTGAGTGTGAGTGTGTATAGGCTCAAAACAATGAGTGTGTCTCATTCTGACGCACGTGCACAGTCATAACTCACAGGCTGAACTATAACTTCACACTTTTACTGACCCACAGTGGTAAAGGTGGTGCTGACGTGTGTGACGATATCTATCTCTGTCCATCAGTGTGTGTGTGTGTGTGTGTGTGTGTGTGTGTGTGTGTGTGTTTGTTATCTGCTTGTAAAGCTAGAGTCAGTTTTTTGCGTTACTGTTCAGTCCTAAGTTGTAAAGTTGCAGTAATGTTGTGTACATGCACCTTGCCTTCATTCAATATAATCCTTTATTGGATTGTTTTTAACACTCAATCATCGACTGTAACGATCCCATCATAAACCTCTTCTTATCACACCAATTTGGTTAAAACAAGTTATCTGATGACATCCTGACTGACAGCTGAGTGTGTGTGTATTGATATGTCACTACCGTTTATGATCCTGACGTTTTTAGGTTTTGTTTGACCTCTTGTCAGTTTAGGGTTTATTAAAATCATGTTTGTAAGGAAATTAAACTTCACATCAATCATCCTCATCGACTTTATTTTCTGCACCGACGCCAAGGAGGTCATTTTCAAAACAGATTTCTACGAAACTTGGCGGCCGGGTGGGATCTGATATCTATCTACGAGTTTGTGAAACTGGGTGTAGATATAATAAAATGTCCGGATCTGTAACTGTGGTTTCACAGGGGAAATAGGGTTTAATGCAGCTGCTGTGGAGAAACAAATAGAACTAGAAACATGCAACTAACATCTATATGTAGCTGGAATAACTTAATTAAGAGTTTACATGCATCTGCAATAGTTTTACATCTATGTCCTAAAATTTTAGGGACTGTTGTGCTTTAGCTAAATCGTGCACGTTGACATTACAGAGATATTATTGCACTTTGTCCCTGATAACTTATTTATCCTGGTGAAAAGTACACATCATAAAGTAATTCCCCTTTTTAAAAGTGGTGAGTTTGACTGAAGTCGCAGTAAAAGCTTATAAATCTGAAGGTTAATATCAGTCTTGTGAGTTAAGCTTTGTTTGAGCCATAAAACTTCAGCCCTGCGAACGTCTGAGTGAAAAATAAACACAACTGAGGGTAAAACCAACATCACGACAACAAAACCCTCAGTCAGCGAACATGTCTGAATTCAATGATTCATTCAGAATCAGGAAGTGACTGATTCCAGCGCCGTGTGTTTATGTGTAGGTTTATCCGAAGTGCAACCAGCTGTGCTGCTGAAGGCCGGCCAGTCACAAAACCACCGGTCCTCCTGACCAATGAACGCTGCTGAGCGCTGATCGTTGTCAGATGTGAGGTCAGAGGTCACGCCGAGGCCCAGCTGGACTCAGAGGTGTGTCAGGACATCGAACCCACGAGACGGAAACACACCTGCCTCTTTGTCTCCTCTCCTCCTCCTCTTCCTCCTCCTCCTCCTCCTCCTCCTTCTCCTCCTCCTCCTGCAAGAAGCTAGAGTCCCGGTAGACTGCAGAGAGAGGTTTGTCGCCGTGGCAACAGACAGGAAGTAGTGCTTAAGCGGTTTCCTGATGGCTTCCTCTTTATCAGGTAATGACATCGCCCAAGAAAACATCAGCGAGGGCTGAACGTGTGTATGAGCGTGTGCACGCCTGCATGTGTTTGTGTGTTAGAGCGCTCTGCGTGTGTGTGTGTGTGTGTCGGTGGGTGTGTGTGTGTGTGTGTGTGTGTTGGTGAAGGAGCTCTCACCTTAACAATGTAAACAGCTACGCATTTGCCGCTTTGGGTCATGAGATAATAAGAGCAACTTCAATTATGTCACTTGTCTTTCATTAAGAGATCACACAGACCTTCCAGCCTCTGACCTCACACACACACACACACACACACACACACACACACACACACACACACACACACACACACACACACACAGACAGACACACACACATATAATGGCAGTGTGTTATCACCAGATGACTAAGACCGGAATAACCGACCTCATCACCGCTCAGGTCAGGGAAACGTGGCTGGAGGATTTGGCGTGTGGACACACGGAGGATCTGGCGAGCTCCGGTTCTCGATGGTGAACGCAGAGCGAGATCAACAGATGCTGGTTCGACGGAGGCCAAGAGATTTAATTTGATCAGCCTGCGGCTAACGGAGATTAATTTAGTTCCCCGAGGCGTCAGATATGAAACGCTTCCATGTCACTTTGTGCTTTCAGACGTGAGGAGACTCAGGGATCCGGAAATTAACCCACTTGTTGTTCACAGTCACTGATTTATTAACTAATTAATTTATTTCTGAGCTTTTGGTTCTTCTGACTTCACTCACGTCCTCTCACAGTCGAACGCTGTGAAGCTTTTCCTTCATTTCTTTTGTTTTCGCAGTCGTTGGTTTGTTTGTGAACAGATTTAAGCAAAAACTGCTGAACCCATTTGATTGAAACTTGGTTGTAAGGTGGGGGAGGAGCCAAGAAAGAACCCAACTTCTGGATCAGATTTTATTAATGGGTTGGAACCAGGAAATGGACAATGTTGTTTCTCAACAAATACCTCCTATAATAAAAATCTTGATGAAGGCAAATTATCTGATCTCAGTGCATGTCTATACAACATGGTGCGAGTGGCCATGAGCCCTTCTACATTCATCTGCCTTCGTTTATCTGTTTGTGAACACGATAACATAAAAGCTGCTGAACTGGTTTCCATAATATTTTGTCAAGAGGTCGGAGTCTGACCCAAGGAGGAACTTATCAAAATTTGGAGCAGTTCTGGAAATTGTTTCTCATCTTAATAAACATCGCAACATAGCGCTTTAGCCTCAGTTCAACTTGAGACTCTCTACTTAGTGTCATTCAAATATTTAACCTCTGCAAAGGAGGTTGAGTTTTCAACGTGTGTTTGTTTGTTTGTCATCACAATTACGCACAAATCACGTAACAGTTTTCCACGGAACTTTGATTCGATGGAACGTGAAGGAAAAAGCAATAACACGTAGGCGTGTACGCAGATGATTATCTCTTTTATATTTCTTTAATGACAACGAGGAAATCATGTTCCGCTCTGGTGGATGAATGTGCTCAAGTGTTATTATAGTGATTTTTCTGGTCACACCTGCTGCGTCAAGTGTTTCTCGTCACGATCTAATTATAAAAATACAAAAACATTTGTCGTGGCTGTACATACACTTTTATATAAATAGACACAGTGAAACAAATGCAGTCAGTTACAGTCAGGGATTGAACTCATGAAGACAATGTAGTGAAACTCTACGCTGACCATTCGTCTACTTTCAATAAAATACAAGCTATCACGTCTATTCTCAGTGAATGAAATGAAGCTTCCGTAATGTGGAGGCGGGGTCAGATTACGTGTTAGATAATGGGTTAATTGTCATTTTCCAAAACATCCTGTCATCTGTTGTCATTACACGTTTGGGTGTTTTTCCTGTACCAGTAAAACCAGCTTATCAAAAATACAGCAAAGAGTATAAAGTAAATCTGAATTACACTTAATTGTCGTCCTGTAGTTTAATGCAGAAGAGCAACAAGCAGCTTTTATCCGTTTGATATCAGAGTGTTTTTCTTCAGCTCAAACCTGAACTGTGCAGCTGAACTTTAGTGGGAAATGTTTACAAGTTAGCGTTGGTGTTTAGTTTAAGTTGCCAGGAAACTTTAGTTTGACTCTGGTTGTAATAAAAAGCCAAAATCTGTCACGGCCCTTCGGACATGACGTGAGAATACAGATCGTCTGCAGCTGTTTGTGCACTTCACACCCCGGTCACACGGTGGCGCTGTCCTCACAGGATGCAGCAGGAGGCGCTGCGCATGGGCAGGTTGGCGGGCAGCTTGGCGTACTGCTGCCTGAAGCTGTGTCTCTTGATGTTGAGGAAAGGAGCCGGGTTCTCCGGCCCGTCCACGGGCAGCAGATCCTCCACGATAGCGATTCCCTGAGGGACCTCCAGCCGGGACACCTTGCTGATCTTAGTCTTTCTGGCTTTGTCTTTGTCCTGCGGCTCGACCGAGACGCTGCGTGGCTCGGCGGCCTCCGGCAGCGGCAGCGTGTCCAGCGGCAGGTCGCTGGGGCTCGGCTTGCCCTCGGCCTGGTCGTCGCTTTTGGCGATGTTGAGGTTGGACGCCATGCGTTTGGTGTTGGGGCTCGCGGAGCTGGTGCAATTACACGTAAGTTTAATTCACACAAGACATTAAGAAAACATTCAGACACAGTTATCACGGTGCCTAAAATCTTATATTTCTAAATATGGCCTCACGTTGTTAACATCTTAAACCCGGAGTGAGCAAAGAATAACGATGTCTGAGAGTTAGGATCCAAGTAAATGTTTCCTGTGGTGCTTCAAATTAACTTTCTGCAACTGATGCTATGATAAATCCCACACCACTAACATTTGCATAGATTTCTCTTTAATTTAGATTTCTCTTTAAATATGTTTCCTCTTCTCTAACAATTATGGCTAAAATGTGATGTTTTTAATTGGTTTTAAATTGTCTTTGATTTATCGAATTAATCAAAGACAAAGGGTTCCCGACCCCTGGTTTGAGAACAATTGTCTTCGACTAAGTAATAGGAGCCGGGGTTTATTACAATAAAATAAAAATACATATCTAAAAGTGTAATTTGCTCAGTGTGCATTTCCTCTCCTTTGGTTCCTTTTGAATAAATATATTAATCATTCTTTTGAAGAAACAATGTGAACTAGTCGAGGTTATGTTTACACCCTCTTCTTTTTGTTTGTTGGCTGTTTTGTTTGATTTGTTTGATTTCTCTGTTTTTTTCAGGGTTACACAGGAACTAAAGTACAGATTAACTTGGTGGAAGGATTCTGCAATTTCTTTTACACTTGATTTTTGAGAGACGAAATAATGGATCTTGATGAAAAGAGTCATATCATGATATATCTAAGAGTTTTTAATTTGGTGCAGATCCAAAGGAAAAGAAATGTGGTGTGATAGTGTTGGGCCTTTGTGGAGGTTAAACACTATTTTACCTTTTCTAGTCTTATCATGTTGTTTATTTTATTTGTATTGTTACAATAAGTCTCAAACACTTGATATTAGACGGAATCAGAGGTTCTGTGATGAGCCCATTTTATCTAATGATAATTAGTCTTTTCATTCTGCAGGACTAACAGACAGAAGCATCTTTCTTGCTTCCTGACCAATCAGCACAGCTCTGACCGATCAGACCTGATCCTCAGACTGTTCCTCGGTCGACTCACCCGTTAGAGCTCTTCTCCTCCGAGTCTTTCTGCTCGCCGCTGTAGCGCAGCTCCGCCGGCGTCTTGAACGAGAGATCCTTCTTTCCTTTCAGCCAGTAGGTCTTCATGTAACCTTTACCCTGAACCCGGAAGACCAGTTTAACATCTTCTCAAATAATCATAACTTTAATAACATGTGTCTTTGATTAGGTTGAGGATGAACAGAGATGACATGACAGATAGATCTCCCTCTGGTGTCCTCCATGTCAGCAGATGGGACATGAGCCAAAGTCCACGTCAAATACATATTTCCAAAGATTATTTCTGTCGTTTAAGGTCGTTCTTATCACACTGATGGATGTTTCAGGTGTGAACAGCAGATCAGCAGCGAGTGCAATAAATGAGACAAATCAATAAATATCATTTGTCAATGGCTTCCTCACCTTCACAAATATTTTGCCCCTCTCCTCGATGATGTAGGGCTCGTGCTCCAGGTGATCCTTGCTGGTCTGACTGATGTGGATCTGCATGCCCTGCTCACACACACACAGACAACAACTCATTTGTATGGAAGTTAAAAACCTCGAGCTCAGTGGAATCAAACCTGCACGAGCCACCTTCCTTCCTAATGTATTCTCTGTCCGTAGCACACATGACATTACCTCCTATTACTGTAAGTAATGGAAGGCAAATTAGGCGATTAGCATGTTGCATTAACTTAAAAGCAACATGCACGGGGGCGTCATTAGACAGGAAATGGTTTCCTGTAGTAACGACTGTGACGGAGGGAAATCCTGAATGTTATTGCAGTTATTTATTCTGTCGCCCGCGGGTTGTTTGGCTCATTCGAATGTGCAGCGGCTCGTTAAACATCTGAGAGCAGTCACCACTCCGTTGCTCTCCATCCGCGAGGCCGTGTTCACCGTGTCGCCGAACAGGCAGTAGCGAGGCATCTTCAGGCCCACCACGCCGGCCACCACCATGCCTGAGTGAATACCTGAGGGGGGGGGGGGGGACACACAGAGGAGGGGTTCATCAGGAGCTGAAGAACACAGGTTGTATTGCTCCTGTCATAAGGAAACAATGGCGACAACAGAGAGAGATTGGATCTTGTCCTTCAGAGGATTCAGGCCTCATCAGGTCGGAGCTGCTCACCGACTCGGATCTGGATGTTGTCCCCGGTGGACGGGTCCTTCAGGTGGTCGATGGAGCTCAGCATGTCCAGCGCCATGTCACAGGTGTGGTGTGCGTGGAAGGTCGTTTTGTTGGGCACGCCGGCCACGACCATGTAGGCGTCACGGATCGTCTCCACCTGGAAGCAGAGACGAGAGTCGAATGTTCGCTGGAGAACTTATTCCTCCACAACAGGGTTTTCTAAAGGTATTCTTGTTGTAAGAGGTTGTCAATCATAGCATCAAGAAGTGTGTGTGTGTGTGTGTGTGTACCTTGTAGACGTTGTGCTTCTCGCTCAGCGTGTCGAAGACGATGTAGATCTCGTTGAGCATGTCCACCACCTGCATGGGCGTGATGTGGATGCAGATCTCGTTGAACTTCACCACGTCGCTGAACAGGATGGTCACATCTGGGAACACCTGGAACACACACACACACACGCACACACACACACACACACACACACACACACACACACACACACAAACAAACACACACACACACAATTAGATGTTTGCTATGTTTTATAGTTTCCCTGTGGTATTAATTGTGGAACAGTTTCTACTCATGTAATGAATAATCTCCACCATGGAGGTTATGTTTTCACCCCTGTCTGCTGGTTAGTCAGCAGAATTACATAAAAACGACTGAACTTCCTCAAAACTTTGTTGAAAGAAGGAACAAGCGCAGAAAAATAACTTATTGAATCAGGAACGAGTTCCATGATTAAATTTCGCATCCCTTTTTTGTGAGATGGGGCTTTTTTCACATTTTCCCAGAGAATGTATTTTTGGATCTGGTTTAGTTTGAGTAATTTGGTGCAGATCCAAATACAAAATCAGGATCCAGTGCAAAAGCTACAAAGCGGATTTTATTGAAACTCGATTTGACGATATTCACGCCAATGAAAAAGCTGATTCATGCTGTAACAGATTTGATTAAACAGGTAGAAGCAGATATTTACGTTCATTGTCTTTAAACATTGCGAGATAATGTGTTTCCGACATTTGGAGGGGGGACAAATAACACTGCATATATTTAAAAGTTCCTGAGATGCAGCCCACGTCCTCTTCCTGTGAGCAAAGTGGTTGTGAAGGTCCCAGCATAATTTTAACTTGTGTCTCATTATTAAAAAAGCAGTTTGTTGTTTCTGTGATATCTTAAAGTTCTGGGTCTCGGTCCCGGTCTCGTACCTGACACGTCTCCAGAGCCGTGATGCCCTTCCGGAGCCGGTCGGCCACGGCCTTGGGGATCATGGCGTACAGCAGGGAGTCGCCTCTCTTCTTCTCCTCGTCCAGCTTCTTGATGATTTCCATCAGCTGAGCGTATTTTTGTTGCTCCTGGAGGATTAGAATTGGGACAGAGGAGTCTACAGTTACAGTCTCACCTCCCTGAAAACTGAAATCCCCTCTCTGTCTGCTTTTAATCCTTCTAATCCACATCCCTGCCGCACGACCGAGGTGGATTTAAATGGGTGAAACAACACGGGGGCCGAGTGTTCACCTGGACTGCATGGAGAGAACCTTCTCCTCTTACACATGAACACAACGAGTCCTCCTGTTGAGGCTGAGCTGATTCTCTCTATCTGGACACAAATGAATCTGGGGTTTGTGATTTATTTTTCCCCTCACCTGATCGAGAGCCAGCTGCAGCTCGGCCGACTGCTGCGTCCCGGCCAGAATCAGCTCTCTGCTGGAGTCGTGCAGGTTCAGGTCGTTCACGTAAACTCCCATTTTAATCATGTCCTCCACCGTCTCTATGCTGCAGGGACAAGGACACGTCAAGGTTTCACTTAGTGTCCACATCTCAATACTCATTCTTTCATTATTAATACTCACATTTTAAATATATATATGTGTGTGTTTATATAGTGCCTATAAATATAACCCTGAATATGTTATTATACCTTATTATTATTATAGTTTTCTTACTTGCAGCCAAAATAACTTAAAAAAAATATTTGCAGTTAAAATCTAAATTAAAACATTATTAAATGTAAAATTAAGACAAAACAAGAGTATATGGATAAATTATTGTAAAATATTTCAGGCAGTAATCTCTGGATTTCAATGATTAAAAACATACAATTTAACATATTTAGTATTGAGGAGTTATCGAAAAGACAAAAAAGATAAATTTAAGAGATGTTTGTTTGTTCTTTTGCCTTTTTAAAAAATAGTAAATGATCAAATATATAATATCTAAAAATATAATGCAGTTTTAAAACATACAAACTGCATTTCCCACTAAGGTTTATCTCGATTGTTTGAATAAAAATCTACATTTTTAACCTAGATAAAAATACTGGAGCCATCTGAAGGTGAAAGTTTATCATAAGAGGGATGGACTCGACCTTCAGTCAAAGGAGACAGTGGCAACAGCATCACCTACAGGATCAACAAGTAACTGCAGCTAATAATGGCAGCAATACTTATTTTGTTTTGTCTCCTATTCTGCAAAGTTCATTCAGAGGCGTCATGTCGTCCATCTTTATTTAGAGTCTATGATGAAAACACAGTGAAACCAGTTCTCTTACATCGGCGTCCCGAGGAAGATGAGTGAGTCCCACTGGGGGACGTACTTCATCTGTCCCTTCAGATGCAAAGGTTTCTTCGGAGGTTCCCTCAGGTCCTCGAAGATGGTCTCACTGCACTTTCCTGAGAACATCGTGGAGGAAACCAGTGAAAACCATGTGATCAGGAAACTGAAGTAGATTTAGACACTCTAAATCTGTACGAGAGCTCAATAGGACCCAGTACAACTCAAAAAGTGTTGGTACAGGAGTTGCTGACATCATCACTTTCACTTCACATAATTTAACACTTTGCTCTAAACATAGAGACGACTTCTGTGAATTTGTCAAATGTTTCACTTTTGTCATTCTGCTCTCGTCAGCTCCTCACGCAGCTTTTCAGTCCGTACATATGTTTTTGTGATTCACGTGGACGTTTTAAATTATTCATATGTCGCTCACACTGGATCCTTCTTATTTGGATTGGCAGAGTGTTGTGTAAACTCTCCAAACACATGATTTCAGCATGTTTTTTCGTACATTCTGACCTTAAAGGCCCCAAACGGACTGAGGTTGGTGCACCTGGATTCACGACATGAATGTAGGCGAAGCAGGAACTAACGCTAACGAGGTGGAAGTGTAACGGGTTCTGACCGGTGATGGTCTGGAAAGCCAGCAGCTCGATATCCTCCATTCCAGGGTTGGCGTTGCTGTTGTACTGGGTGGGGTTGCTGCTGTACTCCTGCTCTGTGTCCTTCATCTCCTCCGGGGAGTTCGGCTCTGATGGAGGAGGCAGAAGAGCAGTGAGGAAGAGGAGGAAAATCATCATGAACCAGGATGTGAGTTCAACAGGAGAATTAAAACCTCAAAGTGTCACAGACAGCAGACAGATTATATGACATAATTTAGCATCTAAATCCAAATGAATTAATTCTCACATTGAAATAAGAATAGTTATTTGTCAAATCCTCTTTGGAAATATGTTTCCAACATGTTGCTAAAGATGTAATTGCATATTTCCCGTCTAGGATCTGAAAACATATGAATGAAAGTCTGATATTTCTATTCATGCCTGAATTGGTTTATATTTTATTTTGCTCTGTTCACGTTAATATTGGGAATTTTTGTGATTCCATTCGTTTGAAATAAACTTGTTTATTCTGAAATAAAATAGAACAGAATGGAGCTAAAAAACATTTTCAGACTCGATAGCGCCCCCTGCAGCACCTCCTCGTCCTCTCAGTAAAGATTTGAGGTTTTCGACCCTGGAAACTTTGCTCCTGTCTCTGCAGCCTAAGTGACTGAACCAGGCTGGAATATGAAAAGTTAAAAGAGTGGTACCTCTCTCTTCTTCCCTCCTTCCCTTCTCGCTGTCCTCCTTCTCCTCCGAGCCCTCTCTGTTCAGTTTGGGGATGTTGACCTTCTGCTTGCTCTCCACCACGGCCTTAGACATCAGCTCAAACACGTTGTTCAGGTGAGTGTAGATCTGAACACAGGGAGGAGGAGGAGGAGAAGGAGGAGGAGGAGGAGGAGGAGAAGGAGGAGGAAGAGGAGGAGGAGGACGAGGAGGACGAGGAGGAGGAGGAGGAGGAGGAGGAGGAGGAGGAGGAGGAGGAGGAGGAGGAGGAGGAGGAGGAGGAGGAGGAGGAGGAGAAGGAGGAGGAAGAGGAGGAGGAGGACGAGGAGGACGAGGAGGAGGAGGAGGAGGAGGAAGAGGAGGAGGAGGAGGAGGATCATTGTGGATATAGAAGTTTGTTAATCCACATTTACACTAACTGAGAAGTTCAGAAAGTTGAGATTCTCTCTTCAGAATCAGAATCAGAATCAGAATCAGAAAGGATTTATTGCCAAGTAGGTTTAGATAGATAGATAGATTACATATTCATCCCTGAAGGAAAATAAAGTCGTCATAGCAGCCGGTATATTTGAATACAATAAAATACAATACAATAGAATAAAATAAAAAATATTGAGGTAGAAAGAATAAAAACAGAAACACAAGATAAATAGGTAGATAAGGTGCAGTGGCAAGATGATGGTAATAGTACTGATGATATGATGGTAATGTTATTGTTAGACAGTATATAAAAATAGTACAGTATGTATATAATATAACATAATATTTATTTATATATGATAGTAATTATACCAATATGATAGCAGTATCGTCTGATCGGTTTACACCTGCCTGGAATTTTCTTTGGTAAATAGGTGCATACATTTAACATAAAGCATAAAAACACAATAAGTAATTCACATAAGAAATAAATAACTGTATATAAAACAAAACAAAAATATATACAAGATATAAAGAGTTAAATAAAAAGTAAAATGCAAAACAGGAGAGAATGTGGATGTGCAATATGCAATATAAGGGTTATAGGCTCTCCACTCACGTTGTCCCAGCTGAACTCCAGCATCGGTCGGACCAGGGCGAACTCCTCGTCCACCTTCTTGCCCTGCAGGTCGGAGAACACTTCCTTCAGGCCGTCCCCGACCCGGTACATGGTCATGTCTCGGCGGAAGATGACGCTGAAGGGGAACATGTCGAAGAAGATGCCGCGCTTCATCGGCAGCTTCTCGTAGCTCGGCGCCGTCTTCTGCTGCGGCATGCGGTGCTTGAAGGCCGCGTTGTCGAAGTTCATCTTGTAAACCTGCAGGAAGTCGGAAGAGTTCACACAATCTGAAACAGACTCTTAAACTGCGGAGAGAAGTTTTGTTTGATAACTTTTGAAAGATAATCAACACATTAATCAATAAATAAAATATGGCAGCGGTAGCAGCAGCAACGTGCCCACGAGGAAAAGAGACGACTTTGAATGTTAGTTTCATTCATCACGTCCAGGAGCTGCTGACATTCTGTCTGAAGGAATTTAAAGTTTCGACCTCTGAGGCTTGTTTGCATAAATTTGTCTCCAAGCGGTGAAGTGAGAAATCACCAGGTTCCTGATGAGTGAGAATAAAGACTCCGACGTTAGCAGAGCAACACAGATATGGATCATATGGAGGGTTGAAACTAATATTAGACGTTAAAACATTAACGATACGGATTTATAGATCGATACATACTGAAAAAAATGTGTCAATGATATGTAATTATTTGACAAAGAAATGTAATTGAGGTTTGATATTTCACAGTTTAACCATAAATTTGATTATAAATAACATAAACATGAAAACAAAACACAACTTCAACCAAATATGTATTTAGAAATGTTGGATTTGAAATTGTTGAAAAAACAACGACACATAAACAATGCAGAAAAAATTTGCATTTAAGTTTTGTATCGTATTGTACGATAATTTTAACATCTGTACGATTAATGACGCGTTGTATGATAATTTCATCATTTTGCAACACTGAGTATTACTAACTTACGACTATAACTAATTATTATTAGGTGTGATCTTGTAGTAACATATGTAACACGTCTGTATTTACGCTAGTGGCGATGAACGTGATGGTCTTGATTCCACATTTCATATTTGATCCTGCTGTAAATTTTGAGTTTACCCAGAGTCTCAGACTAATGAGCACTTCCTTGCCTCCAATAAACACTTGTTGTTCGAGTGCAAACAAGAACTGGGCCGGAGTCTCGTTGAGGCCGATGCACTCGTTTCCACGACGATGGACTCGTTTCCACGACGATGGAAGCGCCACAGAGACGAGGTCGGGCGCCACAGAGCTCTACGGTCATGTGACCTGAGTACGTACCACATACGTCATCTTCTCCGTCTCCTCTTTCGACAGGATCTCCACCTCGATGTCCGTGTTGTAGAACTGTCGTCCCACCTGAGAGAGCTGTCCTGCAGGGGGCGATAACAACACACGGGTCATGGGTCGGTGGAGGTCGAAGGCACTCATCAGGAATTCAGAGGATTGTTTAACTTCAGAGGAAACTGCAGCAGGAAGTAGAATCACTGCTTTGTGACTTTGTCCTGAGTCGATTACACTCGACTGTTTCGGCCTCGGGAACGACTTCTCTGCATCAAACCTTTCTTTTAATGTAATTTAATGTAGTACTACAGTATGTAGGTACTACATTCTACATACAAATACAGTATGTAGTACTACAGTAGTACACTACATTCTAAAAGAAAAGTTTGATGCAGAGAAGTTGAATGTATGTACAGTATGTAGTTTGTACTACAGTATGTACTACAGTATGTACTTTGATTAACACAGACTAGATCTTTGTTAAATTGTTCACCACAGATGAACATAATGTTTGATTTCCCAGTGAAGCAGCGGAGAATGCACAGGGCATTAATAATGATGAAATAAAAGACATGTGCTTTATAATGAAAGCATATTATTACTGTTCATTGTCTGTGGAAACTTTCACCTCCAGTTGCCTGGAAGCAAAAGAAAAACTTTGTGAAAAACGTGAAAAGCTGCAGCGTTTGTCTGGAAAATGTTTCCTAATATAAAGTCCAGTTGATTTGTAGTTAATGAAGCAAAACGAGCAAAAACACACACTAATTGGTCTGTTGTGTTAATCAAAGTTAATCCCAGTCAGGGTCACACGAGGCTGCAGCGTATCCCAGCATGCACTGGGCAGAGAGGGGATGGAACCCAGGTGGTCCTCGGTGGTCCGTCCTCTTACCCTTGACGAACTGGGTGAAGCCCTTGCGCGTGCTGCGGTAGTGAAGCGTGAGGCTGGTCTCACACTCCTCCTCCACGCAGAAGCTGGGCGGCTGCACTTTGGGGAAAGAGAAGCGGAAGTACTCGTGCAGGTTGTCCAGCTCGTTGATGAAGTCGCGCACATTTCGACCCAACACCTGGAAAAGATGGCGGACGGGAACATTTTTTAAATAATATTTTATAATAGAATGAAATCTATTTGAATATATCTAGTTATAAGCATTTCCTGTGTTCTTCATGTGCAGGGAAATATGTTCTGTTCATGTTTCATGTCGAGTGAATACATGAAACCTTTATTTATCCCGAGGGTCATTTCATCTGCACAAATATTCAAAGGTAACTTTTTTTACAGTTTCCGGTCCGATATATATTTAGAACCACTGAGCCGTTCCTTATTTAAATTATTCAGTAATATGAAACTTCCCGTGTGCCAGAGGGAGTTTTCCTTTCTTCAGCACAGGTGAGCTGGCTCTGCACTGGATCACTAAGGTGTGTGTGTGTGTGTGTGTGTGTGTGTGTGTGTGTGTGTGTGTGTGTGTGTGTGTGTGTGTGTGTGTGTGTGTGTGTGAGGTGTGGGTTGTCAGTGGATCACCTTCAGGATCCGCTCGTATCCGTAGTTCCCGATCCTCTTCACCATGTAGACCCCGAAGGCGTACATCAGCTCGTCGTGGGTCTTTCCCAGAACCTCGCCGGCGGCCTTCGCCAGGCGGAGGATCAGGTTGTCACTGGGAAAGAGAAGAAGAAGACTTCTTACTTATTTACTGTTCAACCCAGTGAGGTTTAAAGACGTTTTTCAGCTGAGACGTGAGTCGACTAAAATGCAAGTTTATCAACAGAATATTTATCAGTTTTATCAGGTTTTTCATTTAGAAATTTGAGAAAATATTCAACACATTGATCAATATAGACAATAATTTACCAGCCTTGAGGGCTACACAACAGCTTGCCCACAGAAAATTAAACCCAATATGATTTACAAACGTCTTCATCCCATTATCAAGTCTTAATACAGACATCGACATACAACAGCTGATGACGTCACATGACCCTTGTTCCAGTGCAAACAAGATGGAAAAATAAGGAGGAGCTATTAGAGATTAAACACTTAGAACAGAACGTAACAGCGTTGTGCAATAAACTATTAAAGGTTTTCAGGGTTTTAAAATTCTGGTGTAAACAAATGTTGAATATTCTACTAGAAAGACATTTTAATTATTTTGTTTTTATTGGTAAATGTACTTATTGCTTATTCCAAGTTTGACCTCACTCAGGTTAAGGTGAAAAGAATGTTTATATTCAGACTTTTCTCTTGATCTAGTTCATAGCAGAATATTGTCTATATTTCTCTAAATTAACACTTTCTGCCCCAGGTTAGAATGTAAGATTCCTTATCACATACTTCTCTTAAAAAAGGCTTAAATATTTCTTCACAGCACATTTCAAGCAACATCTTCAGCTTCAGACGTGATGCATTTGATTTTATCATCGGCTGAATGTCTGTTTTATTGCATCTCCTTAGTATCACAGCTCATCTTTGTCAGAAAACACAAACCTGCTGCTGTTCGATCACTGGAAACCAGCTCATGTTACAGATCTTCACCAGAAAACAGAAGAAGAACCTACTTGTACATCTGATGTCTGACGAACTTGAGGTGAGGGATCTCCGCCCGGTTCTCGATCAGCCTCCACACGTCCCCCCCGTAGGACTCGTTGATGTAATCGTTCACTGCTTCTAAGTACAGGCCGTACATCTTCTGCGGAGACGCGTCCATCCTGAAGCTGTGATGAGTCTTCTGACACCAGGTGGGAAATGGGATGAAACCTGAAAGAATCCTTCAGCAAACGGACCTTCGAAAGAGATTAAAAGTCATAATTCTGCTTGTTTTTAAAGTTTTTCCAGATGTAAAGTCGAAGGATTCAGCAGATGTGTTTTTACCTGTGACTCAGGAAACCTCAGGGATCCAACTGCATCTGAGGAGAGAGCAGGAAGGGACAGATTTCAGGAAGAAGCAGCTGCCTTGTTCTACACTTACTGTGAAACCTGCTTCCTGTGTCAAACACAAGCTCCTGAGGCTCATGATGCTCTCGTCTACTCACTGAGCTGCAGATCACACACGAGAAATAAAGACAGAATGAAAGAGCAGCGAGCACAGGGTGAAAGGAGAAGCCATCTTACCTGCAGTCCCTCGGCGCTGTGGTATCCTGGGCTGCGTCTGAGCCAGCCAGCGCCTCAGCCCCCCCGCCCGCTCCCCCCCCCGGCTGAGAGCCTCCACCTGCAGCTGACATGTGCACACTCATCTGTCAGGTCAACAGGTGACCAGCGCCGAAATAGCAGCAGCGAGGCGTGTTTGTGGCAGGTAGCAAAGAAAAGACCCCCGGTGCGGCCCCCCGGCTCGGTGCCGGGCTGAGGTTTGGATCTGTAACGAGTCGGTGGGGGGTGTTAGTGTTGGAGGGAATTCCTTAAACATGTAATTGGTGTGTTGTGTGCTCACAGTGTGGACAGTGGAACCCGGCCTCACACGAGGCGTCATGGCCGCCAGCAGCTTTCTGGCTAATGACTTCACGTCAGCTGACATTACCCATAATGCATCGTGTGCAGTTCGGCATCGAACGCTTTGCTTGTTGCTTTTCTGTGGAGTGAAGCTCGATAGAAGCGTTTCAGAACCGCCAGAACTTCCTGGAGGCAACGCCATCGTCCAGCGGCGTCAGACCAGGAGGAGGCGTGGAGAACTGCTCCTTCTGAAGATGGAGACGTCTTGTTCCTGCAGGAAATATGTTTTTATTATATAATATGCACTTTTCTAAAAAAGTACTTTCCTTTTTATTTTATTTTCATTGTAATTAACATATATATACAAGAAACAGTTGAGAACAAATACATATTATATACACACTAAAATCATGTAAATATCAAAGACAAAGGGGATGAAAATATTATGAAAATAGTGTGTGTGTGTATGTTTATATAAATATATATACAGTATATATATATATTATATATATAGAGAGAGAAATGCACAAATAGAGTATATATACTTTTATATTTTATATCTTTTATATATAACCGACGCCTCTTACTCAAATATAAATGTTAATTGCAAAATAAGTAGAGATATAAATAACAATAATCATAAAAATAATAATTAATAATACAGTTTAGTAAGAGCACTTTAAAAAGTATTCCACAGAAATAAAACTAAAAATGAATGCAGTGCAATTACAAATGAGAAAACAGTGAATGAAATGATGGATCAAATAAAGCAGTTAAAAGCAACATAATAATAAAAACAATAAGATAAAGCAATAAAAAACAAAAGTGAAAATCCAAAAGCCACATTCACAAGATGCTTTACGTAGTTTAAGTTAAAAATAGAAAAACATTCGAGAAAAAATACAAAACTTACAAATGTTACACGAGAGAAAAGAGTAAAAAGCAAGATAAAATGAAATATTGCTCTTGACAAAACACATCTTTCAGCAATTTGAAACACCACTTACCACCGGACTAAATGGATGTTGGAGACGACCATCAAACCCCTGGTCTGCCCTAATATCCATAACGGAGTGTACTAAAATCAGGCTCCACCCTGCATTTGCACTACATTATTTGGACTTTCATGATGACTGTTTCATTTTTGAAGTGGAACTTATTTTTATTACTTCAGATGGTTTCACACTCAGTCGTGATGTGGGCATTGAGATTCCGGTCGGCCACAAAGTGGGTATAGATTTTTGGCCTCCACTATGGGATAAAGACGTGCAAAGCCCTAATATTTAATTTCACGGCTCTCTTTGGTGGGGGAACAAACGCCTCAGAGTAACTTGCAGCCCCATGTAAAGTATCTTGGGGGAAGATGGAGAGCAAGATAGACAGGCAGTTGGGTGCAGCATTAGCCGTGAGGCTAAGCTTATGTTTTACCAGTTAATTTACGTCCGACCCTCATCTGTGTTCATGATCTCTGGGTAGTAGACAAATGAACAAGATTGCAAATACAAGTAAAAAAAAAATTGTTTTTTGCCATCAGGTGGTTTGACTCATCCATAGAGAGTTGGATTAGTGTGGAGGGTGGAGGGTGGAGTTTGAACAATGATGACAATATCTATCATTTTTTGTACAAATTGTTTAGCGCAAATCACAATTGGTCTCACAGGGCTTAATATGGTGCAACATCCTCTGCCTTTGACCCTCAATGAGTCCCGAAAAACTACCAGAACAAAATTGAAACCTCAGAGAGACTCAAGTGAGAGATCTATTTCAAAAGCGGAATAGATGTCATGTGTAACAGAGCTCTGAATCTGCAAAGGGGACAGTTGAGGTGGCTTTGGCAATGTGAATATAATTAAGATTCCTTCCATTTACCAGACACATCAAACTGGGACTTCATATATCCCATCTATCTTGGGAATGACTTGGGATCCCCCAGGGGGGGCTAGAAAGCATGGCTGCACAGAAAAATGACTGGAATTGTCAGCTGCCTCTAAGACCCAATTTCAGACAACCAGAGAAAAATGGATGGATGGATGGATTTGGAAACATGCTTAATACGCTTGTGCTCTGCACTTCAAACCATGTGGTGGATAATAAGTCCATAGTGTATATTAATGAAAAACCCATGCTGACCTGTGTTCCAAGGAGTGTTGCAGGTAGCCCAGGGCAGAGTCGCCCTGAAACAGTAGATGAGGTATAGGAGGGCCCAGGCCAGGACAATGCTGTAGAGTCTGGAATAAAGCTGGATCACCATGATAGCATAACCAGTTCCTGGAGGAAGAGAACATGTAAAATACATAGAAATATGACAGCTACATAACCATGATAATACTGTTAGAACTTCTCATAAATATACAGACATTGAGCCTCGTTCACCAGTTATTCCTTATTAGCAGAGGTGATCTGTCTGTGATGCAATTCTTTTTTCAAGCGATAAAGAGCAACATGCCAGGAAAATATTATAGTAAATCCTGAATTAGAGTGGTAATTTAAGTTATATTATCCAGCTGTGGAATTGAAGAATTTTTTTTACTTTTATGTCTTTATTTTGCACAATTATGTCTGTATTTATGTGTGCTTTTGAGTGTGAATAGATTATATTCTTAACCAAGGACAATTCCCTGTGAGAGGACTATTTGTGAATGTCAGAAAGTCAGCTCTCATTAACCAGGTAAATTGTTTTTTTTAAATAGACAAGTCAAATATTTGCTGTTTACAACTTGTCAAATGAGTAGTTGGTGCCTTTGCTTTGTTTCCTTCTGAGTATCATGCAACTTTTCATGTGTTAATGTGATATAGATCTTTTTTTAGTTTTCTTTTCCAGGAGTGACAGCAATAAGCCTCTGTACTGATCCATGTTTATCACAGTGAGCAAAGCTGACACAGCACTGTACTTGTTTCACTCTGCCTCTGCCAATGAACACATCCTGTCTCAGCACATGAAACAAATTGCATTTTTTTGTCTCTGTCTTGCAGTGATTTTATTTTTTGTACATCAAAAAGATGATGAAAAACACCTTATATTTCACTTACATTTTTAAGCTCAAATAAACTTGTCTTTTGTTTTTTTAATACCTGTTTTGAAAGGAAAAAACAATGATCAAAAGCTGCATGGACCGTTAATGTTATCAGTACCACCAGTAGCATTAGTAAAACCTTTGGAGTGTGGAAGAACATGCAGATCGTGAGTGTGCTGAAAAAGAGAGTGTAATGCAGTCATGACAACATGAAGCTGTATCTCAAAGGAAAACTTTGCACAACTTGGAAGATCTACTCAATGTTAGTATGGTCATTAGCTCAATTATAGTCTATATAAACAATAAAACATTAACGTTTGTTGTTGCCCGCTGTGGCAATGGATGGACTGTTGGCCTCTGTAGGTCCCTAAACAAGTATTTACAAGTAATAAATAGACAAATGCTTTTGACACTGGCAATATAATTAGAAATTATAATTACCCTCTGCAATTGGGCAGACTTTGTTCCAGCAGGTGATGGCACCCTCCTGTGTTAACTGACCGATCGTATTCTCCAGCAAGTAGAGTGGCACACCACACAGCACAGCAAAGAAGATATAAGGCAACAAAAAGACACCTGCACACACAATAATAGGCTACATAACATCAGCTGTTGATACAGTGAGTACATGGATGATTTACACTCACACATAATGGATTAAAAGAGTTATAATAAAATGATATAATAAAAAAATTAACCCATCCCTTCACTTAGCCATGCTCCCCTTTGTCCATCTACTGCAGATTGATCAATCAGGTATTCTCGTAATTGTTATATTTCTTATCTAATCTACAATCAGTAAGATTTGTTGGATGTTTTTAGAAACTGATGGTGGCACTGTGTGATCAATCAGAGTAACAGAAATGGCTGCTCTCTTAGCATATGTGAAGTATGCTATCATGTGCACCTGCCACACAACAAGGGACAGTATGCCTGTTTGCTAACAATGGTAGGCTTGTTTACTGTTATGCCGAATTCTTCCTGCAGAGGAAAGTTAAACCTGTATGGGTGTTTTGAAGGGCGAGGAAAAGTTAGACACCGGGCTACCACAGTCAAGTTAACCCTTATCTGCCTCAACCGGTTGGGTTAAGAATAGAGTTGACTCTCTCTTAGAGACTCTTGGGAACCTCAACGTATCTTATGTTTAGAGAGCTAAGTGTTCTATTGTGATTATTAGGTACAATAAGCTCTAAAGATATGATGGTGCTTGATCTTTCAGGGCTACATATGTTTGAAGCAGGAATTATAATCTTGATTTTACAGGGAGCCAATGCAGTAAAACCAAGACAAGATCTCCTATATGATCTTTTTTTCTAGTTCCTGTCACTTCTCATCCTGCAAGAAAACACTTGCTTTTTATCAACCTTCACTTCACTGCAACAGCACCTTTGGATTTTTTCCTGGTTGAGACATTATGTACTTGATTGTTAAGATTAAACCACATGAGCACTGGATCTGTTACCATGGTACTTTCGTGGATACATGTAAGGTGAGTACTTTACTTCTAACTTTGTTTCATTTCTTCAGCTATAGCAAGTTTCAATTGTTTGTTAAAAATACAAATGTTAATGATTACAGCAAAAAACTGCAAAAAACACACGTATGTCTCTCACAGGGTGACTCTGGTGGAGGAGTGGTGTACCAGTGCCAGATTTATGGTGTCCATGTATCTTCTAGTGTTATAGCCTGTGCTTTACCACCAGCTGTATCTATGGACCTCTGTCACCCGCCATACTTGAAGTGGATCAAGGATACTATCAAGGAACCATGAGCAAATGCAGCTTCTGGTTAATGGTGAAATGTTCAGTTTTTAACAGAAATTTCACATCTAAATTTACAGTTGATGTCATTGTTCATTAAATCTTTAACTATAATTTGTTAATTTGTGAAATATTTGTTATGCAATTGTATAGGAAATAAAATTTGTAAAAAAATGTAAAAAAATGTAAAAATAAACAATTGTGCATTTTCCCATATGTAAATTCTAAAGATGGCTTCTCTTATCATACAGTCATTGTATTGGAAACAAAACTATAACTGTAGACATAATAAAAGTCTGTTCTTCTTTTATCAATACTAAAAAGAAAAAAATAAATACAATTTCTAAAATTTTTAGGACTGCAAAGCAGCACTGGGCGGGCCCGAGCACATGCATTTTGAAGTGTTGCATGCGTTTTGCCTTAAAAAAAAGATAATAAATAGTTGTGCAAGACATAAAGTTTCCTTTGATCTAGGAAGACTGAAATCAAAGGATTCATGGTCCATGGAACATCGTGTTTTAATGGCGTGTAATCAAACTTTGACGCCACGCCACGGTCACGCCGTGTGATTAAAAAAAAATCCGTCAGTCAGTTTTTTATCTCCATCTTGTTGTGATGACACTCATCTCAATTTGAAGTTGATTCGATGAAAACCCTGGTACAAGTGTAGCAAAGAAAAAATGTGGAATATGGTCAAAATGGCCACTAAATACAAAATAGCAGGCTTCCTGTTTTGTTTTTCCAATTGCATCTAGAGACTTTTTTGTTTGTCTGGTCATGATACACCTGTGTATTGATTTTTGTGATGATCGGTCAATGGGAACACGTTCCAGGGGTCTCGGGCTGTCTCGGGGGGCACCGTTGAGCCATTTTGCGACGCCCATTGAAAATTCCTTCAGAATACGTAAATTTTCACCACTTTCTAACTTTCTGCAAATTTTGGTAAGAAGTTGAGCATGTTAAAGCCCTCAAAAAGCCAATTCATTTGCCTGAATAATAATCCTTACAATTTCAATAGGGTCTCACCAGACACCTTTGATGTCAGTGCTCGGGCCCTAATAAACATAAAATGATAATGATGATGTAACATCAGAACAAAAAAGAAATTCAGACC